>NW_026267226.1:552058-558350 GCF_000697945.3 Frankliniella occidentalis
CGCCGAGCGCGACAAACGAATGGAGACGAGCAGCTCGGATAGAATGGGAATTAATCCCGCCATCAGCCTCTGCCCCTCGGCCTGCCCTGCCCTACCTCGCGCCGGCTGTACACAAGGTCGGGGCGCGCAACAATGTGCCACACGTATGCAAACACAAACGCCGACCTACCTATCGCGGCCGTCCATCTATTGGCAGCGAGTCTTTGGCCGCGTCCCACCGTGCCGAGCGCGCGCGCCGCGCACAGGTACTACACGTGTTGTCGCCGTGCCCGGCCGTGTCGTCGTGTCTGACCCCGCGGCCCTGGCCCCGCAGGCCGCCATGCATAGGCGGCCGCAGGCCCTCGAGCAGGTGGTGTCCCAGCCAGCAGCCTGGCCCTGCGGCGCCTGCCTGTCCCGTCGTCGTCCAAGGTGGTCGCTGCGAAGGAGTCGCCTCGCGATTACGTTCTATACTGCGAACTTTTCGGTAAAATATTTCTCCTTTTTAGGCAACTTTGCAACATTTTTCGTCAACTTCCTATTCGCGTACCCCAGTAAAAAAACATCTTTTTAAAGATAAGGCGCTGAGTTTGCGCGACCGTCTTGTCGCTATCGGTTTGGTTCGGGCGCGGCGCGAGGTGCGGCCTGGACTCGATTTGGAGGTCAGCGGGTGCCTCGGCGGGTGCCGCGCCAGCCATCTCCGCGTCGATAAAACATGGGTGTAATTATTTCCTGTTATTGATGTGGGCTACACAACACACACACTCACACACACACGCGTGTGCGGTCGCGTACCCCTCCGGCTGCACAATGGCCGGCGCGATCTTGACCCAAGGGCGTCCGCGTGCCCTTTGCGCACACCTCCTGCGGGGCGATAGGGGAGCCGCCGGGATACGGGACGGGACGCCCCGCGGGACGACCAGCCTACGCGAGACACCCTAGCCTCGCACCCAGCCCAGCTCCCATTCCCCTGCTGGCCGCGCGTGTGTGTGCGTTTGTGCAGAGGGGGACACAAAGATAACCCCAATACGTCATCGTGTGCAAGACTGCCTACACGCTCTACATGGACAGAAACGGGGCGCAGCAACAGCGCACCGCAGCAAACTGCCGTCGGAGCGCGCGAGCGAGCCCACTCTTGGCCGAGCCGCCCCACACACACCGCGAGGCCCCGAGCCGTCCCCCATCAAAAGGGTAGTGTGATTTATGCAGATAGATAGATAGATAGATAGATAGATAGATAGATAGATAGATAGATAGATAGATAGATAGATAGATAGATGGGTCGCGCTCTGGTGGCGCCCCAGCGTTGAGGTCACCCGCTGCTGCTGCTGCGGCCGGACTCTGTCGCTGTGCCGCCCGGGTCCACCACTCACCTGCAACACACAAGGAGACATAATGGGTTAGACTCGCAGTGTGCTCGCTTAGCTCGCTCAGCTCGAGGAGGACTCACAGACTCGCGCGGTGACAACGCCGAGAAATAACGCCCCGGGCCCACCACAGCAGCGCTGCCGCCGCCGCCGCCGGGATTTACCGGGATCCGCGTGAGTTACGGCGACAACTGCTCGCTCTCGCTCTCTCTCTCTCTCTCTAGGTCCCTTCTCTCGTGTTCTATGTCGTGTAGATAAAGAGCGAGAGAGATGAGAGGAAGGGGGTAGGGGAGGTTAGGTAGGAATTCGACACCTGAGATGAGATGACAAAGTCTCATAATTTACCCGGCGCGTCTCCCCTTATCGGACACATTAACGGGGCATTAACTGCGCGCCGCGCGGGGACGAGGAGTTTATAGTGAATCCCTCGCGCAGGATGAGCAAAAGCGATGATGACTGGGGAACTTTCAAAGTACGTAAGTGAGAGACGAGGCAAGACACTTGCAGGTGGATAACGACGTTCTGGTAGTATTCACTCGCCACCACGGTAATGTGTGCAAGTGCTCAAATTTAAATCAAAATCACGACGACGACAACGTCCTCGGTAAATTCCGCCCCCCGCTCTCGCCACTTTACTCTCGGCATGATATTTTTGTCAGGACGCCGCCGAGCCGGCCGAGCCCCCGGGGGCAGAGTGCAGCAGCAGGGCCGAGCGGGTCGGGATGCGGGCAGCCGGCCGGTCCAGGTCCACACGGGCGGGCGATCCAGTCCGAGTACATTACTCCACCTCAGGCTACCCCCCCTTCCCCTTCCCCCGCGTACGCTACCCCACCCCAAGGCGCAGGGGGCCCGGCCGCCTCCTATTTTCCGGTCATTCATCATCACTAATTCCCGATCAGCGCCGTTTTTACATAAGCCATACATGCAGCGATAACCCCCCGACCCGTTCTGGTCCCGAGACTCGCTCGCCGCCGAGGCCGGACAGCAGGCCGGACAGCGATCGAACAGCAGGCCCGGGACAGCTAGCAGGACTGGCAAAGACCTTGCTGATGCTGGGCGGCTTCGTATGTATCGCACTGGAGAGACTTTCGGTCTACAAAGCGACCACAGCCGGTGGGGTCCCCCCCAAACCCACACGACCTGCACATGCCTACGCCGCTGACCGACCGGGGCCTCGGCCGGGGCTGCGGTGCGCGTCGCATCCATCCCACGGCAGCAGGGCAGAGCCGGCAGGGCAGAGCCAGCAGGGCAGAGCCAGCAGGGCAGGGCAGAGCGTCATTTGAAAACCGGTCAGATCGGGTCAGATCCAATTCTCGACAGGCCGGGAGAGGACGGCGCGCGGAGAAGCGAGGGCAGGGCAGGGCACATCGATGAAGAATGTGAAAAAACTTCACCCGAAGTTGAGGAGGATATACTATATATGAGAGCGCGCGCAAGGCCGCAGCAAAAGTGTAGCATACTTTGAGGGTTTAGCAGAAACCGCGACAACGCAGTTTACTCCACGGCCAAGCAGCCTCTCATGCTTACGGAGGTGATATATTTGACCCCGTTTGACCGCGCGCTGCACACACGATGCACACGCCCACGTGCCGCCTTTGTTGCTCCAGCCGGCCGGCCACAGGACGCCGCCCCGGACGCAGTAGGCAAGAGCCCCGGCAAGAGCCCCGGCAAGAGCCAAGTCGGGCAGCGGGATACGGCACACGGCACGCACCCCGCCTCAGCCCGAGCCTCAGCCGTACCGACAGTGCGTCAGCTCGGAAAGTAGCGTGTTGTTCAACTGACCAACGCTCACACGCTGCTGGTTGTCTGGTTGCTGCACACAGCGACAAGTGTACAAGCAGCCGAGCACAAACGCAAGCTTAACCAAAGTTCTCAGCAAAAAATATATGAATGGAAAGTTTCATTGCTTCGCAGACCTCAGCAGGTTGTTAACTGACAAATTTTAACCGGTAAAATCCACCTTCAACGAAGTTTTTCAACTTGAGAGCATTAAACAAGAAGTAGAACGTCCTAGCTCTAGCTTAAAGCATTTTAATGTCTTGAGAGTCAAGCACCAAGCTCGACACACAAAAAAATAAAAAATAAAACCACGGCTGCTCTAGAGGGTTGTGTTTGGTTTTCTATACATGACTTATGGATGCGCGAATGAAAAAGGGGAGGAGAGCGGGAGCGGCAGCGAGCGAGCGGGACCAGAACAGCCAGCTTAACACGCCTCGCCACCTGCTACCTCTCCGTGCCGAGGGGCGAGGCGAGGTCAGAGGCCACGCGCTCGCGCCGCCTCACGCACGGCAGGCGCTGCAGACGAACGTCCGGTGAAAGGGGAGGCAGGCTGGGCGCACACCTCACGACGGAGGGTGCCCCGCATCCTGCCGTCATGCCAGCATCAAGGCGAGGGAACCATTTCAACATTTTGTATGACGTTGCACGGTAAAAACAACGTCTCATCTTTTTCCGCTGAAAAGGGGACAACTTTAATGGAGTTATACATTTCAGGAAAAATTCCATAGACTTTGAGGAGATTTTCTTAAAAACTGAGGGAAGTTTTCCTCAGATGTAGGGAGTTCTTTAAAGTTTCCACGTTTCCACTTTTTTCTTCAAAAACGTAATGGGCGGGCCGCGGATTTGCCGCTGAGGGCACGATTCTCTCCGCATTTCAGAAAGGGATTAACAGGATTTGAGGCAATTGATGCAAACCGTTTGTGTGTCTGTGTGCAGCATACACGTCCGCCGTCCGCTCCCCAGGGCTGTGAGCATAGGCGAGGTGTCGCGCTATAGACCGGCTCGATTTGTGCAGCAAGAGAGTGATCGCTTCCTCGTGCCGAGTGCGCCGAGAACGCCCCCGCTGCTGCGGCGGGGCGGGGCGGGGCGGCTCGCGTGCGGACGGCGCGCATGTCATATGCAGAGCACTACAAGCCTGGGTCTGGACGTGCATGCGACGCGTAGCGCCACGCCGCCCCACGCCACGACGGACTAACGTTACCGACACTAACTTTATGACAGCAGAAGGCTGTGGCTGGCCGGGGCTGCATGCAGTCGTCTCTGCAGCAGCCGCATAAAGTGTGGTGCCAATAGCAAATAGTGCCGAGAGGCTGCTGCGGAGCGGGGTGCGGGGTGGAAGAGGGTGCGCGCACACACACACACACACACACATACACACAAACACACACACACAGACGGAGGAAACGGAAACGCACCCCGCCGTGATGTAGAGCGGCACGACACACACAAGCGGGTCGGGTTGGCGCGCATGGTTTTTGAACGCGACATGCACACGGATATTGTTATTGAGGCGCGTGCGAACTGAGCTGCGCTGAGCTTTCTGCAAATCTTATCTCTTGAGCTGAGCTGCAGCGAGCGCCTTTCTCGTGCGCATCACGCCACATGCCTGCAAATGGCGCATATAACAAGGTTGAAAGCGCATAACAGAAATTTTAAAAAGTCTTGCGAGCTGTACGCCCGGCGAAGCCTGCTGCTGCTGCTGCTGTTGATGCTGCTGCTGCAAGTCCCGTACAGGAATACATTTTTCGGGGGGTCCTCCTCATCCTCTTCCCGAGAAACGCAGTATAAAGTACTCGGCGCCCCGGGTCCGCAACGTACCAACCGTCCGCTCGTAAAGTAAATAAATGAACACTTTGTGTCGGGCCGGTGATCACAGAGTGGCGTGCGGGGCGGGGCGGGACGGCGGGGCCGAAATAACGTGCTCATAATCTCAATCGCACGGCATCACTTATACGATCAATCTCGCAAATCCACAATAAGTCCAGAGCACAGCAGAGCCGGGTCAGAGCTGGGCCGGCCGGGCCTGGCCGCAGCAGCGCGCTGACAGTTATTGCACCGCCTGCATCACGCCGGGTCCTAACGACTGACGTGTCCCGGCCGGCCCCGTCTTCTATCGTGGAATCGGAAGACGAATCGTCCGCGTGCGAGTGTGTGTGCGTGTGTGGTGTGTGTGTGTGTCGCCGAGACGGTGACCCGAGCGCGAAGCCTTGCGTCGCGAGCCAAAGAGGTTCATCGGTTATCCCCTCCGTCCGCACCGGATGCCTTGTGTGGCTGCGGAGACGACAAATTATATTTCTCCAACGAGTATAGTGAGTCAGCGTGGTGTGGTACACGACGCCTTGTATCAAGTGAAAGAAGAAGTCGGAAGGGGCTTTTAGTACAGTACTAGCTAAAAGCTCGAAAACAAAATTTGTAAAACTATGTGATAATACTGACAGAAAAAGGACAAACGCACACTCTAAATGGCTAGGGGCAAATTTTGTGAATTGCAAGATGCGCCCGTTATGCACATCTTGCAAAAATGCAATTTTAAATTCTGAGCAGTGACAAATTTGTGTCTTATTCAATTGGACAAAATAATAAAAAATTGTAAGGAGATACAAATTTGTTACCAATCAGGGGTCAAAATTGCATCTTGCAAGATGTGCACACATGCATCTTGCTTGCAATTTGCAATATGGACAAAAATTGTCCCTTGCCATTTAGAGGGCAGTGTGTGTAGGAAGGACAGGCGGGCGGCGGCGCGGCCGCCGGGGTCGCCGAGGTCACCGTTTTTATGCTACCCTCACTCTGGCGATACGGCCGCCCGCCCCGCCCTGTCCCGTCCCGCTCGGCCCGGATAAGTGGAGGTCATTAGACCGTAATGGCCCGACCGGCCCGAGATGCACTTCCCAAATCGCGTCGCACAAAAATCATTCCGAAAAGGAAAGAAAACAATGAGCAGGCCCGGCGGACCTGCTATGGCCGGGCAGAGGGCCGAGCCGCCAGGTCGGGCCTCCTTTGCGCTGCACAGTCCAGCCGGTTTCGGCCGAAACATAAACTGGGCCTTCAAACGCTCTTTCCTGAGAAGAGCAGGCTGCTGCTGCTGCGCTGCACCCCGTCAGGCAGTGTGTAACCCTTTGCTTTATTCTGGTACTCGGAAGGGCGTGGCGGGGCGTGGCGGGGCGTGG
>NW_026267226.1:558400-558933 GCF_000697945.3 Frankliniella occidentalis
CCCGGGCTGCAGCGCGTCGAGGAGGTGGACTTGACCCGACCTGGACGCGTGCAATACGGGAGACCAAGACTCGTGAAGCAGCTGACCGAGGTTTGTACTTTCCGTTGACAAGTAGAGTCGACAGCTGAGTGGCGACCGCGCTGGCGTGTGGTCCGAGAACTGTCGGCCCCGGGAACGAATCCTAGCCGTGGCAATTTTTTTTCCGCTCTCTTTATCACGTCTTCGGGAGTCAGCGACAGCCGAGATGGGCATGTCGCCGGAAGCGGATCAACGGAGCGGGAAAAAAGTGCCACGGCTGGGATTCGATCCCTGGGCCGACGGTTTCCGGAACTCACGCCAGCGCGCTCGCCACTCAGCTGCCGCCAACTTGTGTAGGTGAAAACGTCAGAACTCGGTCCTGCTTTACAAGTCTTGGCCTCCCGGATTGCACGCGTTCAGGTATGCTCAAGTCCACCTCCTCGACGCGCTGCAGCCCGGGTCGAATTTTGGCCAAAAACACGGAACAAGGCACATAAATGGGCCTAACCTAACCC
>NW_026267226.1:566395-572065 GCF_000697945.3 Frankliniella occidentalis
AAATTACGATCTTTTCAAAAGTTGTTTGGAATAAAATCTCAATAAAAATTCAATAACATAGCTAAGAATTAAGTTCATATTGAACCAACCCAATTTTGTTTTGACTGGCTCATACATGAATAGACAAGCTACGCATTTCTTGGCATCATCCCCTGTCAGCACTCTGTGGCTGAGAGTCAGGGGTGGAAGTAGAACTTCCATAGTCTAAGAACGAGCCCATGAGTTCCCAACATCTCACATGGTTGTGGCCAGCTGTAGCTGTAGAGGACCCTGTATGTGACTCGCTTTAGGACACGGGTTTTTATATACATTTACAAGAACAGGTATCATGGAACAGTGACGATAACATTTATTTGCAAATACTGTAAGGAACATCACACATAATTCAGTGCTTTAATTTCCTTCAAGGAAATGTACTTTTTTTAACGAATAGGAAATAAGGCACACTGCTTGCTTAGTGAACCTTGACCACTTTCTCTGTGGCTTTAAGAAAGGATTTACAATAACTACTACCATTGGAAAAGAGTACTTAATTTCCATCAGGACATAATATATCACAATTCGCCATCTTTTTTCATATGAAAACAAGGAAATAATTAGAACTAAGTAATAATTTTTACACTTATATACACTTTTAAATTTACAATCCTATAATATGCAAAACTGGTTTAGATAAAGACAAATTAAAAATCATACACATATCTTTTAGATGTATGATTCTACATTACCCTATGTTTCAGATGATTAATAAACATCAATTAAAACATTAGCAGTCACAAGGTTATTAAAACTAAAATCTGGTTCCAATTATTGGCATTTTTGACTGAAGTGCACCTATGTCCACGGTTTATTCCTGTTGTAGTCTATCTGAAGTTACCTTGACTGAAGAAGAAAAATTTCTAAAGAGGCCTTTAACTTTATTTTTGAAACATGATTTAGATGTAAAAATTAGTTGTAAGTAGTTCCGCTAGTCTCACCACCTATCATGCTTTTAGAGGTGAAAGTATTGTTTGGACGGTTCAGCAATACCCCATTTCTTTGGGTGCAAACATAAATTATGTATCAGTAAATCTAGTTATTGAAGTCATAAGAATAATAAGTATGCACAAGAAATGAAACTTTGTACAGGTATTGGAAATCCTAGTTTGGCACATACTGTGATGACAAGTCATCAATCTCCAGAATAACCCAAAGTGTCTGCCGTTTACACTCAAACTTTGTTTCACTGCAGGATAACGAAAAGTATAATACAATGAAACAAAGTGGTACATGCGAAATTTCTCCAGGGCAATAAAGTAAAGTAGTTCTTACAGCATCTCTTAAGCTGGACTAGGCAAGAATAACAAAGTTAAACTAAATTGCACTTCGATCCAGCTAATATATATTCAGGAGTATATCACAGACATCGATATGCATAGAGCCTAGACTATAAATAGTGCAAGTAATTCCGTTTGACGGTGACCATAACAAGAGTGTGCATATTTTTCTGCCTCAGGGACTATGACCTAGGAAAAGTCATTGCGACCACTGAATTCATTTGAAAATTATATGACTAACAAGCCATAAGTTCAAAAAACAACAACAATAAATTAAGAAAAATCAGAGGGGTTGAAACATGCTATTTACCATTCAACAAGTTACATTGGATATTAATAATTGTACTATAAGAAGTAGTGCTATTTTCAATTCTCTAATTTGCGCTCAGGGAGCATACCAAACTTTTATAAATATTGTTCTTTTCAAGTGAAGATTTCTATTATTTTCAGCACAGACCTTCATAATTGAGTCAAATTAATAAAAACACAAACAAACACAAAGAGGCTGACACTTGAAAGACAATTCTAACAAGAAAAGAAAATGCACTCTAAATAGGCTAGCGTTGATTCCAGAACGCTATATCACAATTTGCCATCTGCATATAGAGACATGCAGTCCTCTCACACCGCAGTGCTGGGCTGCGACGACACTGGGCCAGGCGCCACCGGCTTAGGCGAAGAGGCGGCGCTGTAGTTGTCCGAGTTCGACGCCCCAGAGGCCACCGGGGTGGCCGAGCCGGACGACGAGGTCGACGGCGTCCTTGGCGGTGACGAGGTGACGCCGGTGGTGGTCGTGGGGGTGGCGGACGAGGCCGTCGCGCCGGCAGGTGCGGAGGACGGCGTCACGTTGTGGCAGTGCACGCAGTGCAGGCAGACGCTGCAGTGCCCCAGCCGCTTGGCCAGCACGGAGCGCAGCTTGAGCGCCGGGCCCAGGCGCATCTTCATCTGTAGGCGCAGGTGCTCCTCGGTGAGCAGGGGCAGAGCGGACCCGTCTATCCTCTGGTCCCGGAACGCCTGCGAACAAGAGATGGGCGAGTTAGTTAGAGCCGCGAGCAAAGGGCAGCGGGAGCGGAGCACGCAGAGCGCCTGGCGGGCCGCGGGTAGGCAACCCATTCGACACCGGGTCGGCCCGCGAGCTATCGCAGAACATTCCCATAGGAGCGGTCTGAATTGATATTACTTGAGTGAGCCCCTCTCTGGGAGCGAGTGTGTGCACGCGGTTGATATGTTGACCCCCCCCCTCCCCCCGCGCCACGCCGTCCTCCAATTTATCCTCCTCCTAGTCCCATGCAGCCAAGCGCTGCAGCTACATTAAAGCTCAAGTGTCAGAACAAAGCAGATGTTAACGAAGCGTGACCCGTATCATAACCACGCACGTTGCACATGCGTACTACAGAGTACACCCGAGACGGAATGAGCCCGCAAATTACCCCGCACTTCTCGTTACGACACAAGGATTGAGTTTTGCACGGTTGGCGTAGCCTCCCCGTATGCAATTCTCCTTCTCGCGGCCTCAACTATCGCAAAGGCCCGAGACCCTGCTGCCGCTCCGCACTTGAACTGATTATGAACAAGCGTCTCTCATCGCTCTCGGGGAGGTGGGGATCATGGGAACGAGGAGAAAGGGCGCGACGCAAGGGGGCGTGGGCCACCGGACCTGCTGGCGGAGGCCTACTGCCGCTGCTGGTAGGGTTTGTGACCGCGAGACAGCCACGAAAGTATGCACTTCGCCTCCAGAAGTAGGCGGAAACGTAACGCTATGGAGAGTATGGAGAGTGGGTCCCTGCCAAGGGCACGCCCCTCAAAGGAAAAGCTCCAGGGGCGGTCGGGTCGGGGTGAGACGGGCCCGTTCAGGGACAGGCCTAGCCTAGGCTCTGTCGAGCGCCGCAGAGAAGAAGAAGAGGCGCCGTCATGTGAGATAAATAATTGGCTAAGCATACAGTAATTAACGCCGCGTTGCAGAGCCGAGGCAGGGCCGTGCGCAGGAGGCGTGCAGCGCGCCGGTGGCGGGGCGGGGCGGGGCGCGGCAGAGTGCAGTACGGCGACAGAAAAGGGGCGGCCGCCGACCAGCGTAGCGGCGCGCCCTCCGCCACAGGACCAGAAAACAGCACTGACTTAGCTGTCGCTGAAAAGGTCCAGTCTGGCAATATTTCCAGCACCCTACTGTAACTGAACAGGGCTGTCTGTCGATAGGCAAGCGCAAGCACCGGCGGCGGCGGCGACCGCGCAACTTCAGAACAAGGCGCGTCGGCGTCAGGGAAGCGCTGCACCCAAGTTGACGCGGGCGGGGGCGCTGAGCAAGGTCGTGCCGCAGCTTACGATCTCATTCCGATCAGGCGGTAGGCTTCCCCGAGAGGGGCGGGGCGGGGCGGTAGTTAATGTGATGGGGCGTGGCGCGGGGCTGCAGCGGACGGTAGCCGCGCCACGCTCGGAGGCTCACCTACTCGCATTCTCACACCACAATGCGAGCCCCCCCCCCCCCTTCGTCAGACGACAGACCGTCCAGCAGAGACACCCTCTCCTTCCTCTGCCGCGGAAGGGAATAGGCAACGCCTTGCGAGTTTGATCGCAGTCAGACGTTGGCCCGCCGGTGGTGGGCACACCACCACCACTGCAGCGGCGGCGCACACAGCGGGGGCGGAGAAGCGCGCGCGGTTAAAAAGAAATAAAAGCGATGATTGCAAAACGTGATGGCAAATGAATTCGGAACACTCGCACACACCACCACCACTGCAGCAGCGGCGCGGCCGGCCAGGCGTACGTACGCTTCTATCAGATCGCGAGCGTCGGAATGCATAACGCTGAGCCTCTTCATAACCACGAGCAGCACCAACGGCTCCTGCAGGAGAGGGGGGGGGGAGAGGCTTTATTCTCATTGCATCCGCGGCTGCGAGTAAGATCGCGATACTCAAAGTTCGAAGGTGAGGAGCCAGGCGGGCTGGGCCGGGGCGGGCCGGTCCGGGCCGGGCGGGGCCCCGCCTTGAGGTAGGTAAGTGCGCGGGCCGCATCGCTCGCTACTCAGCGCTTATCGCACCACGGCCGCCCTGCCCGGCCCTGCCCGGCCCTGCCCGGCCCTGCCCGGCCCTGCCCGGCCCTGCCCGGCCCTGCCCTGCCCGGCCCTGCCCGGCCCTGCCGCAATGCGTTCGCACGCACGGCGTGGCGTGAGTCATCATATCGTTGTGCCTTCATTTACCTCTCACGGGGCGATAACGCCGGGCGATAGCGCCAGCAGGCCGGGCGCGGGATCACTTATGGGAGCAGAACGGTAACGGCGGCGGCGGCCGGCGGCCAGCCTCTCTCGGTTATCGGAATTAAGAGTCGCACAGCGCTGCGCCGCGCTCAGCCGACCAGCCCCGGCTCCCGGCGGCGTTGGCGTTGGCGGCACCGCGCCATAAGCACGCTGCACCAATAACAGTCCGCCTCGCCGCACCGAATGTTTGCGCATTTCATTCCTCGGCGCGCCGGTGGCTCGGCAAATCAGAATTGCTTCATCAAGAGATGTCCGCCCCAGCAGCAAGCAGCAGCTCAGCAGTTGCAGTTCAACAGCAGCAGTTCAGCAACTGCAGTTCAGCAACAGTTCAGAAACTGCAGTTCAGCATCTGCAGTTCAGCAGCAGTTCAGCAGCTGCAGTTCAGCAGCAGCAGGCAGCAGCAGTTCAGTGACAGCAGCTGCAGTTCAGCAGCAGCAGCAGGCAGCAGCAGGCAGCAGAAGCGTAGCGGCAGGGGCGGGAGGAGGCAGCACCGCCGGACACGCCTGCGCCACGGGCCTGCCTACCCACAAGGGGCTCCAGCAGCGGAGCTCGCTTTGCAGCCCGCGCTGGCGTGAAGCACGTTGCCTTCACGTCCACGCCACAGTGTGTGTGTATGTGTGTGAGGTTGGCGATACTGGTCAATCACTTTGAGCAGCACGTAGGGCGTGCTGTACAGAGAGGCCCCGTCACACTCACACACACACACACAAACACACAATGACCTGGACAGTTTCGTCCTGTCACGTCCTGTTGCTGCTGCTGCCGCTGCTGCTGCCAGAGACTTCCACTCTCCTGGCTCGGCGTGGCGAACGTGCCCGACTTGATTTTACATCTATAGCCGGGTCGGGTCGGACCGGGCCGCCGGGGCCGGGCCGAGCGCGGTGCAGGCCACAATACCCTCTTAATCAAACACGAGGAGGAAGCTGCTGCATCATAGCTGCTGCGGCCCGAGCGGCGCGGTGCGGTGGGGTGTGGTGGGGCGGGCTAACCCCGCGGGCGAGGCGGCCGGCGGGCTTGGCTCACCTCACCTCCTCCGCGGCGCGTGTCGGAATGACCCCTGCTGGTGCCCCCCAGGGCCGCCGCGGGCCACCACGCTACCCGGCC
>NW_026267226.1:578835-583059 GCF_000697945.3 Frankliniella occidentalis
CTCCCCCACCCCAACGCCCAGCCGAGCTGCCAGACTCCTGGACAACAATACGTGACAGGGTGCAGACGGCTCTAATGAGCCTCTTGAAAAAGCCTGGACCGGGCGTGGCGGGGCGTGGCGGGAGACTTGAACGAACGTCATGACCGCACCGCCGCCGTGTCCGAACAGTCGCGGCAGCAGCAGCGGCAGGTTCGACTTGCCGACGCTCACTCAGGGTCAGGCGTGGACCGTGGCGGTGCTGCTGTCCGCCGTCCACCGCGCTGTCCTGTCGTCGTCCACCCGCTCCAAGGGTGGTCCCCGGCCGGCCGGGCCTGGGCCGGGCGACACGGATGGCTGGCCGCGGACGGGACCTTCACACAAGGGGCCCCAGCGCCGCGGGATAAAACGCCCAGCGGAGCGAAGCGTTATGGTTTCACCCAGTTGCCTACGTTAATCTCAAACAACCGTGTCGCTCTGCGGCCCGGGGAGCTCTGCTATGCGGCCCGGAGCGAGCCCAGCATGACCCGGAAGCGAACGGCGGCAGAGGGCACAGGACGGACAGCCAGTCCAAGCCCAAACCGATGATCAGGAAAAAAAACTGCTCAATTTGCAAATTTCATAAATCTGCATGGATTTCATAAATTGTATTCAATCAAAACTTAAGAAAACATTCACTTTTAAAATTTGGCAGAGCAGTGGAGCATTATGATCCTACTTTAGAAGTCCATCATTTCTTTTTTGTACAAAATATGTTTTGAACTTCCTCATCATCAATTAGAACAATAAAATAAACTATGGTTTACAACAGTGAACACAACTCTCGAGTACGAAACACACACACACAAAAAAAAACATTTAAAAAGGTAAAATATAGATGCTTTATATTGTTGACAAGCGACTGAGTAGTGCGAGGTGGTCCACCTGACACCAGACTCCACACGACGGCCGAGGGGCACCAGGACGTCGAACGCGCGGCCGAAGCGGCGCTGGGTGTCCAGCGAGGCGAATGCGGTTCGATGAGGTTACGCCAACAATTGGAGTGGCGGCAACAATCAAATTCCCCAACAATGACAACGCGACGACGACAAAAAGGGAAGGGACAATTGGAGGGAGTGGGGGGCCGTGGGGGCCCCGGGAGCCCTAGCCGCTGGACGTGGGTGCCGTGTGCCCTGTAGCGGCCCCGGCCGGGGCGCAGGTGACGAGCTGTCCAGCCAGCCCCCCCCCCCTCCTCTCTGCAGTCCGACGTTTCTTCTCGCTCCCCTCTCTTTCTCTCTCTCACCCAGTCTATCGCTCCTGTCAGATCGACATGATTCGTTTCGGGGTCAATTTTGTTCGATCCGTTGCGCTGCGGAGCGCTCCGCGGCCCGGGTGCTCTGCTCGCGCGTCGTCGCCGAGGTGCAGCAGGATGGACGCGCCGCGGTACGAAAAAATATCCTATCCTCTACTGGGCCGCGCTGCCTGCTGCTGCCCTCTGGCGGAAGCGAGCGGCAGGTCGCGGCACAGCCGGGGCAAAGCCGAGAAAAGCTGCACATCACGACCTCCTACTGTCCGCAAGTGGCGCCCGCGCCGCGCTGACTTGGACCATCCGCGGTGCGAATATGGCGACTCAATCATTTTGGGCCAGGCTGGCGCAGGAGCGGTACACTGTGAAGAATGTCCCTGTAACCCTCACAAGAATTTCTCACACAGTGTAAAGGGAGGGGAAAGAAGGGTCGTATGTCGTATCTAGTGAGCCACCTGAAAGTTAGTCGACTTGTGCTACAAAACCAATGTATGTAGGCAACCCACAGTGCATCGCCCCTCTCTCAGCCGGACTTGTGCTGGCGAGGGCCGGGCCGGGCTCGTGTCCCGCGCGGATCCGCTGCGTCATACGCCTCCATTGAGATCTAAAGCATCCGAATTGGATCCGGAGGCGGTGACAGAAAAAAAAAGAAGAGTGCGGTGGAAAAAAAAAGGAAGAGGTCGTTGAGATTGGAAGGTAGAGATAGGGGAAACATCATGGTGCCGCGAGTAAAGGAGGGGGAGAGAGAGAGAGAGAGAGAGAGAGCGAAAAAGAGGGGGAGAGAGGGCGGGTTCGCGCTACGCAGTGCTGCTTGGAGCCGCCAAATGGCCGCAAATCGTTAGCAATTAGCAGCGCGTTGGTTAAATGCCACAAATGGCAGGTCCGAACTGTGGAGCGAAGCAGCAAAGGGCGTCTGCGGAGAACAAGGCGCGCACAACAATTTATCAAAGACATTTCTTTCTGTTCCTCGACCAGCCCAGCAAGCAGACGAAAGAAATGAAAAAGAAGACAAATCACAAAATGACGAAGAAACAAAACAAAATAATTTAAACGGCTGCAGGGCATGGCTGCAGCAGCAGCAGGCTGCACTTGCATTGTGTCATCGTTTGGAATCCGGCCGCAGTTTGACGAACAAAGAGGGCGGCCCCCGTTTCTTTTTCGGGCCGCGCCCTCCTCCTCTGCTCTGGTCTTTTCGACTGCAATTCGTGAGCAATAAGACAAAAGAGACGAAAAAATAAAAATGCCGCGTTTGGTTTAGCGACAAGCGCTAGAATAAATACGCCGGACAGTTTGATGGCCGTCTCCAACGAGAGGGATCCCTTGCTCGAACCGCACCAGCAGCGGGAGCGCCGCGCAGGGTAGGCAACGGGCTCACAGGCGCGCGCGGCGGGCGGCCCGCCCTCAGCCCCCTGCCGCGGCCCACTACCGTCGCAGAGCTTTCGGGCGGAGATACAGAGCGATGGCGACGAGGTTAGAGTCAGGCTATCGCGCTATGATGTGCTCTGACCTTCTCTCCCCGTTCGATCTGGAAATCCTACCTCTTCTCTTCCACCAAACCACTTCCTCTCCGCCCCCCCCCCCCCTCTCCAGTCCAGCCGATTGCCCCGGCCGGCAGCCAGCGCGCCGTCACGCCATAATTGTTTATTTCGTAACAGCAATCTTCCCGGTGTACTAACTCACACACGCGCACACGGGGCATCCTGCATCCCACACGTACACACACACACACACACTCACACACAGAGGGACCGGCATGCGGTATGGTATGAGCATCAAGCGCAATCAGGCCAGCCTGCTCATGCCTTCGAAAAGGGTTTGGTCCAGAAAGCGGGGCACTACTCCCGCTGCCGAAAAAAGGGTTCATTCGGCTGCTCTGGGAGGAAGAGATGAACGACACACGCACAGTTTTCTAGACGGAGAAGAAGTACATTGTGGTCTCGAATATGGTTGGGCACACAGGACACAGACAAAGAAAGGAAGTTCGCCAACCCCAAAGGGCTTGTTCCGAGGTTTGTTCGCACTGAATCGCCTCGTTGCGAATGACAATCATTTGCGCTTCGCTCCTGACTCATGAGGAGTAAAAGACTGATAACGACTCTCAGAGTGCGACTCGTGGTGTGGCGCGGCAGACGGCCCGTCACAACTGGACCGGTCCGGCATGGGCGTGGCGGGGCGTGGCGGGGCGTGGCGTGGCGGGGCTCGAGGGCCGCGGGGCTGGTCAGCCGAACGAGATCTAAATCTATCGGATTCCTGCTGCTCCTTCGTTCGCTCAGCAGCAGCGGGCGGTCAGCAGGGGGTCAGCACAGGTCAGGATTTTTAAGAACGATCGGTACAAGCCGCGGCGCTTGTGTTTAGGGAGCTACGCGCGTGACTGCGGCGTTTATTTTATGTTATCGATTTGGGAGCAAATGAGTAGCGCTTGTTCATTTCAATCAGAAATAAAAAGACGTGAAACTTGCGATATTTGTCGGCGCTTTTGACGCTGGACAGCCGGCGCTGGTAGCCCGCCGGGGCTCTGGTGCGTGGGTCTGGCGGTGCAGTTCCGTTTTAGCTGCGGGGCACTTGCATGGTTTGGGCGGGGCGCTGTGTGGGCCGACGGTCGGCCAGGCCACAGGCCGCCACAGGCCAGGGGCCAGGCAGGGCACGGCCGGCCTAACAAGAAGTCAAGCTTCAGCCTGGCGCGTGGGCGGCGCACCTCAGCACTGCGACCCTCCACGTCGGACACGCCTGACCTCCAGCAGGTGTAGCACAAACACATGTTTATAATTTATTTATTTTAAATCTTGGAAAACGTTAGAGAAAACGGAGAACGTCACAGAGGGTCGCTAATATCGTTTTTGGTCAGAAAACGCCATCCCCACATTCCTTTTCCATTGCTGTGTTCTCTCTGCTGGGCGGGACGAGCGTGGCGGCGGCGTGGCAGCTTTTAAACGTACCGCCGGCCGCGGGGCGTGGCGGGGCGT
>NW_026267226.1:586033-590133 GCF_000697945.3 Frankliniella occidentalis
CTTCTCCCCCTTCATACCCTCTGGGGCATAATTACTGCTAAGACGACGACGATCGACGTTTGATCCGTGTGCGGCCGGTCGTGGCGGGGCGTGGCTGCGGCGGGGCGAGTTTTGCACCCATATCATCCCCCCCCCCTCATGCCTCCCTCCCTCCTCTTCCTCCTCCTCAAGAGGCAGAACACAGCGGTTCATACCTACTGGGAGGAACGGGCCACGCCGGAGGGTGTCCTAGTTAGAGAAGAGATCATCCAAAAAAGTACGTCCGTCATTAGCCGTTACGACATGGCCAAGAACAGCGAATGAAGATCCCATAGAGCCTGCTAGGTAGGCAACTTCTTCTCTGCAGCGCATGCACGTACTGCGGGGTGGCCTACACTGAGTCTCGCAGGCGCCGAGCTCCCGTAATTTCACGAATAGAAAAGACGTACTTTCTGGGCGATCCCTTGCTGCGTTCGCCCGGCGGCATGCAGGCTCTGTGGCAGTGTCCTTCCTGCTGCTGGACACGATGCACAACAGGTGCAACGCCGGGCACGACGAAGGAGCAGGCAGGACCTTCGGGACCTCTTGCTGCAGGATGCCAAGTTTTTCTCTGAACTCGGCCGCCAGGTCGGCGCTTTTGGGAAGCGGCGAGGGCCCCTCTCTCTCTCTCTGGCCCGGCCGGGGCCGGGCAAGGAGCAAGCAGCAGCGCGGACAAATTCCACGGATACCTCTTAGCCTGCTGCTGCTGCTCCATTTTGGGGCGCCGGGGCCGAAGGATGCCAAAGGCACGACGGCCAAACTCGTCAAAGCCCCCGCGCTGGCCGGCCAGCGCCACGCAGCCACACAATAGCGATCGCTCATGGCGCTCATGGCATGCACTAGGCGGCTTGTTTAAATCCGGCGGTGATTAGACACCGGGCGCAAACTGGTGGCGCGGGAGAGCGCGAGGGAGAGGGGGAGAGAGGGGGAGAGGGCAGCGCCAAAGGAAAGGCAGGCCAGGCCTGGAGCAAGAGGGGGGCATTGCGCTCTCCTTGGCCGCCAACAACAAGAGACCCAGTGTCCTGCCTTCGCTCCTCCCCACGCCGCCCCCCTCCTCCCCACCCCGACCGCATCGTGGTCGTCCGCACCACAACCACCGCCGCCGCTGCCGCCCGGCTCGGCCCTGGCCGGCCAGTTCGCGACCTGGAACCTGTCAGACGGCCAAAAAACTGACTGTCGCTCTGCCAGTCGGGTCGGGTCGGGCCGGGCCGGGCGGGCAACACGCTTTTAGGCCCTTATTGAGCGTCGCAGCGGCCGCCGCCGCCAAGGCCTGCCCTGCTGCATGCCGGCAGAGCAGAGCGGAGCAGCGGCCGCGCCAAGGCGAGGCGTTTTAATTTTGGTCACATTTTCTTGCTTGCACCACCATTGCGGCGTGCGTGTGTGTGTGTGTGCAACATTTCGAAAAAGAAAACAGCAGCAGCGGCAGCAGAGGCTTGGGGGGAGAGGAAAAATAAGGAAAAGAAGAAGAACGAAAACGGAATGTCATCCACTTTGCGGGAGACACGGGGAGCAGCTGCTGCCGCCGTCGTCCGCAGCGGCGATGGTCGTGACCCGACCTGGTTCAACAACGCGCAGGTGCTGCTGGTGGTTTCGTGAATTTTTCGCAGACTTCGAGACCACGATGGCAGGCGCGGCGGTGGTGGCGGCGGCACCCCGGACGTCGTCAGGACGTCGTCATCGCTAATTACATCGAGGCCTAGAACGAAAATGTATGCCCGAGAGGCCCGGACGCCGCCCGCGAGGAGGACCCCGGCGGCCTGTTGGCCGCTCATTAACCGGTAGCTCATCGAAATTCAGAGACTTGCTGCTGCTGAGCGCCTAGTCAAATTAATATTACGTGGCGGGGCCGGACAGCAGAGGGCTCGGCCCGCGTATCTCGTTACCGCCGCGCTACGCTAAGCCACGCCCGCGCGCCGCCGCCGCGCCCGCCACCGCCGCCGCCCCGATCACGATAGGGATGGTAATGAAGAGTGCGCTGATCACGACGTCAGTAATTTTCACGTCAGCGCGCCGCGCCCCGCCCCCCTCACCGCCGTCCCGCCCCGGCCGCGGACGTGTCGGCCCGCGTACGCGTAGCGCCGAGCGTAGCGCCGAGCGTAGCGCCGCCGCGGAGCAAGCACACTAACACACCACCGGGCCCATTGTTATACGCCGCCGCTGCTCTCTGTTTGGGGTGAGAGTATTTTTAGGGAGCGAGATTCATCGAGTATATGAGAAATTAGCTATCGCACCCGCCCTCCCCCCCCCCCCCCCCCCCCCCCCCTCTTTTCCTCTTTGTTTGAGGCGACTCTGTTGACTGCCTCGGGCTATACGTACCCGGCTATACCCGTGTGTAACAATATATACAACTTGCAAAACAGTTGTGGTTCCAGTTCAGTACACCTGCCACATGTGTGTTCGCCGTTTGTTTGTAGTCTGTTCGTTAGAGGCGATCAATACGTACATTACAAACAAAAACAAAAAAAACACATAAATTTGCTCCATATTCTCAAAATTTGGTAACAAAAAAATTAGTTGCTAGATTTTACATCCTTCACGGTGCTTGTCATGATGCTTTCAGCACCACACACGCACGACGCACGCGGAGGGCAGCAGGACGCGCGCGATGAGAACCACGACACGACGCGTCCAAATTAGCGCGCCCGGGGATGCATTTCAAAGCCGACAAGACCTTTTCGCCACTAATAGATACTCTGGGTTTAATAAGCATAATGAGGGGCCGTATCACGTAAAGAGAGGCGGCGCGCTGCTCCGTGCCCCCCACTCCCACCCCCTCCCGCGTCCTGCTCGCAGCTCAGCTCCTCTCTCTGCTCTCGCTCCGCCCTGCCGCCTTCCCTTTAGACGTGATTTCGAGAGATCTCATTTGATGTCTGTGTTACGCCGAGCCGTACCATTAGATGTGCACCGTTGCCTTTGCAAAATATTTCAAGCGACGGACGCGAGATGTGCAGCACTTCCTAGCCGCGCGCTGCTGGCCAGCGCCGCCGGCCATGACAAAAGGGCAAAACGAGACGATCGCTTTAATTTCTTTTACACTGCATTTTGACACGCGCGCACAATCACAGTAGTGCAAGACAGGGCTTCACAGAGATGATTCTTATTTCCGCTAAGATTTGAAGTTGGACACCCAAACAAAACTGGTCTCAATTAAATCGGGTTAGACCGTCACATATACGTCAAAATTGTTATCGATAACATCCCCCTTTGGTTAAAGTTAAAATTGTGAAATAAATCTTCGGACGAAAATGTTGAATGTTTGTCGTGGCGTTCTTAAAAACCTTTCATACGAAGTCCAGAGGAGGAATGGATCCATAGCAATAGATCCAAAAGATTAGGAAATAAGTCGGGAAGGGGAAATCACTTACAAGCTGAACGATGCCCAGAGGTAAACCCGAGGTATCCCTACCGTGAGGTACCCGTCGAGGTACCCGCCTCCGTCCGTTTTTCCGAATCCAGCCCAGATCTGGTCGGAGGCCACGGCACGCCACAACTCCCGGCACCTAATTATTTTTATGGGGCAATAAATTAGAGCACCCCTTATTGATAAAGGGGGCATTATGTGCGTCTTCATTTTTATTGGCACATTCCGCCATTCGGGATGCGTGCGGCAGGCCGCTATGAAAAATTGCACATAATTGAGATTTATGAGTCAGCGTCGCCGCGGCCGTGCAAGGGACGTTCAAAACGCACTCACACACACACACACACTCACACACACGCGCGCGCGCGCGAGTACTACATGCACGTTTTGAAGGTAAAACGCACTGCCGGGTCGTCGCGCCGCTGTATGATTCATTGAGGGCGTTTAGCGCAAACCGAGCGAGTTTGTGTCGAGTTCGGCGTGTGGAGCTTTGACCGCAAGGCATCGCGGGCGAGTGGAGCGAGGGGAGGGAGGGGAGGGGGTGAGCCACAACGCACGAGCACGATAAGCCCCCAGGCATGCGCCTCCGGGTAGGGCTTGAGCAGAGCCCCCGGCGGAGGAGAGACACACAGAGAGAAATCAACGCCACGCAGGAGACAAATGTTGCAGCAGCAGCAAGCCGCCGCGCCCCGCGCCGCCTCGAGCTCAGATTCGATTTCAC
>NW_026267226.1:590183-592350 GCF_000697945.3 Frankliniella occidentalis
GGGCTGGGCGTGGCGGGGCGCGTCTGCCGCCGTGCCGTGGGCAGGCTGACCTCCCCGACCCACGCCCCTGCGCCCCATCGGCCGCCACGCCGCGCCACGCCTCAGCACGTCCGATAGCCAGTCACGGGCGGGGTACGCCCGGGGGCAGGCAAGGCAAGGTGGAGGAGGAGGACGACGAGAAGGAGAAGCAAGGAGGGGGAAGCGCCCCGCCATTCCTGCACGTCCCCCAGGACTTCATAAAGGCTCTGCCGGGGGCCTTGCAGTCCGCCCGACCGGCCGGGGGTCACCCCCTCCAGGGAATGTCAATGCGAAGTAGATCGCGAGCGTGTCCGAAACACAGAGGAGCGGCGGCGGCCGCCTCGCCAGCGGGCGACAAGCGTGTCGTGCGGAGGGCGCGCAGAGCTAGCCGCCGCGGGCCTACCGCGGGCACTAATACCCGGCTTGTTGATTGCAGGGTCGGGTCACGCGGGGTCGCCCCGCCAGGCCAGGCCACGCCACGCGCGGGGCTCGCGGCGCACCGGCGTGCTGGTGGGTGGGGCGAGGAGAGGCGGGTGCCCCGGGGCGGGGGCCGCCGCCGCAGCAGCCTGGCCACAGCGCGGCCGACACCAGCCCCCCGGGGGGGAAACAACGCTTGTAATAATAAAGAAACAACGACGAGCAGAAAGGCAACGAGGAGAAAAAAAAGGAAGCGAAAGACACGAGTCGGCTGCGAGTCAAGGGCTGTGGGGAGGGGGGCAGGGGGGGGCTGACCCGCGGCGGTAGCGTGAGCAGCGGCACGGCCTGTGAGAGGGGAGGAGGGGGTTGAGGGGGAGGGCAAGAGCACCGCAGGGCCAGGACCTCTGGACCGCCCCGGTGCTGAGGTGTCACAACAACCACTTGACACTAACTGTACGTCTCGTGGGCGGGGACGAGAGGGGAGCCGCTGGCGTGAGGCCGGGCCGAGCCCGCGGGTTACCGGCACACGGTGACGGCCAGGCCAGGGCGCCACGCCCCCTCCGCTACCGCCACTTCTACTCCTGACATTCCCTCACTTTCCCGACGCCGCTTTTCAATTTCCGAGCCTGTCCGAATGCATCCCGGCGGGGCTGACGGGCCGCTGTCCGCTCCGAGGCCCGACCGAGGCCCGACCCGACCCGGCCGCGGCCGCGCGCCCCTCCCCTCCGCTGTTGCGCGCCGCGCTGGGTTTGGGGGGCGTTTGTGATAGAGTCGCGGTCCGCCACGCCGCGAGGCAGGTTCGTTGTGTGGCCCGGCCGGCCGCGGTCCATTTCCATAACCAAATGATATCATCGGCACGCTATAGCGGCAGCAGCAGCAGCAGCAGTCCGGCACCAGACCGCCCGCTCGCTGCTGGCTGGAGCGACCGCGGTCGGGGACCCCGCCCCTCACCAAACCACTCACGGCGCATTTTCAAACGCTCGCGCGCACAACAAAAAACAGGATAGAAACAAGCCTGTCACACTAGGACATATAAAAAACACGTAGAAAACGCGGAAAAGGTGCGATTGAAAGGCCGAATAACGTTTCCAACCATATCGGTCCGACCGCGCGGGGTGGGGGAGGAAAGGAACGGGAGGGATTATCATTACTAGGCGCACGGCACCGCCAGAGGGCGTTTATCGGCTGTGTGACCGTAAAACACGGAACTGTAAGAGTTGCTTCTAAGTACGGGGTATCGACGCAATCGTTCGGCCACACACACAATTATCGTCATAATCGACCCTTCCCCGCTCCGGCCGTTGTGCGCAGGGCACCTCGCGTACAAGTACGGAGTACGGAGGGCTACAGCTACAGCGTCAGAAAGACACGACACTGCCAGCTGTGCTTCCTCGGCTCCTTCGGCTCGGACGGAACCTTGACAGATCGCTCCGTCGTGCGTGGTGGTGTGCGTGTCGTGTGGCAAAACTGAAATGACACATCCTGCCTGTGCGTCGCCCATCATATGCGGAGATCTCTCGCAGCAGAGGCGGGGTGTCAATACGAGGGAAGCGAGAGAGACACTCCAGAGAGACAAAAGCAAAGCAGCATCAGCCAGCCAGCAGCAGCCCGAACGCCCACAATACACATTATTCGACAGAGGAATGTTCTTCTTAATGGCTCCCCGCTCCCCCTCCTGCCGATGGTTGATCTAGTGGCTCTTCCTCCTCCTCGGGCCCCGCGGAGCCGGAGC
>NW_026267226.1:594460-596023 GCF_000697945.3 Frankliniella occidentalis
TGCGTGCGGCAGGCCGCTATGAAAAATTGCACATAATTGAGATTTATGAGTCAGCGTCGCCGCGGCCGTGCAAGGGACGTTCAAAACGCACTCACACACACACACACACTCACACACACGCGCGCGCGCGCGAGTACTACATGCACGTTTTGAAGGTAAAACGCACTGCCGGGTCGTCGCGCCGCTGTATGATTCATTGAGGGCGTTTAGCGCAAACCGAGCGAGTTTGTGTCGAGTTCGGCGTGTGGAGCTTTGACCGCAAGGCATCGCGGGCGAGTGGAGCGAGGGGAGGGAGGGGAGGGGGTGAGCCACAACGCACGAGCACGATAAGCCCCCGGGCATGCGCCTCCGGGTAGGGCTTGAGCAGAGCCCCCGGCGGAGGAGAGACACACAGAGAGAAATCAACGCCACGCAGGAGACAAATGTTGCAGCAGCAGCAAGCCGCCGCGCCCCGCGCCGCCTCGAGCTCAGATTCGATTTCACGGGAAAACGTGACGTTTGCAATAGCTGTGTGTGTGTATGCTATAGAGTGTGTGTTTTGATGCAAGAGTGTGTGCGACGTGCGGCGGCGCGGACGACCCGCAGGCCTACCGATAAAATATGTCTTGACGCCGCCGCCGCCGGTGCTGCTGCTGCCCTTCGTCCCTCGCGCCGCCGCCGGTGATCGGATCTGAATTACACGGTGTGTATTGGCGGCGGCGGCAGCGGCAGAGCTCGGCGCCGCGTCACGTGGCAGAGCGTAGCGTCGCGTCCCGACGACAGGGTCACAAGTAGGACGACACAATGCAAGGCTGCGCCCAGCGCAAGCGCGTCTGCTTCAGGGAAGTTCAAGGCGAATAAAGTTACAGGAAAGATGAATTATAGCTCGAGACAGAACCGTGTCCCTTGAATAAACTGCTCCCCGGGCAAAATTTTAGATAGTGATATCGAAGTATAAATATTGTAGTTTGTTATCTCCAGATTGAAATATTGAAAATTATTCTTAAAAGTAGAACAACAAGAAAACGAAAATGAAGAAGAGCAACAGCCTGTCTCTACAGCCTGCTGTCTCTCGGGAGTGGAAGATGGCCGTCGGCACTTGGACGACACAACACACACACACACACATACACACACACACCATCTCTTTCGCGCGCACACAGACACGCTGGCATGCTAAGCAAGGGGGAGGGTCGATTATTAGCATATATCTACACCGGTAGCGGTTTTCTCTGGCAAACGTGACCCGTTGGCGCCGGAGCCGCCGCCGCAACGCTGTGCAGAGCCGCCCCGGGCCCGGGGGCCGGGGGCGGGCGGGCCGAAGGGCGGGGTCGAGCGGCCGGGCGCACAGAGGACAGCACCGCAGCGCAGCAGCGCATGCAGCCGGCTGCACAGCAACACAGACACTCGCGTGCCCACCAACCTGACTAGCGCCCCGTCTTAAACTTGTGAACCAGGACGAGTCTGGGTCTGCCGAGCAGTACTGTATGGAGTAGCAGGCCCCCCTGCCATTGACGTCATTCAGACAAGCCAAGCGAATTTTACGTCCAAAACCTCCTCTCGCCTTGCGCCGCCCGCCCTGCT
>NW_026267226.1:596708-601318 GCF_000697945.3 Frankliniella occidentalis
GTACGAGTTTCGCGGGCGCGGTGGCCCCGAAAGAAAATGTTATGAAAATGTATGCCACGCTTAATTTGTACGGACGGTTGTTTAATGAGTAGCGGGGCGTTAGTGCGCGGGGCCCCGCGGCGCTGGCCCGGCCTACTGTGACCAGGGCACTTGTCTACACACGTTTGTCAGAAATAAGTCGCAAAAATATAATTATAACGAAACCGAAAATATTTTGGCGCAATCGTCGCACGGGAAACCAGGTGGGGTAGGCGGCGCCTTTGGCGCTGCTCGGGCTGCTCAGCTCGGGTTATTAACGCTGGAATGAGTCTGAATGGGCGCCGCGCGGGAGGCTGGCCAAAGCAGCAGCTCTTATGAAAATGACGGCGCTCTTGATATAACATTTCTAGGAGAGTGTGTGTGTGCGTGTGCGTGCGTTCTGATGGCAAATCAAGCAAGATGTTACTGGCGGGGCGCTGCCGGCCCGCTCTGCTCTGACCCCGCCCCGCCACGTCCCACCGTGACATGATGAGCCCCGCCCCGCCACGCCCCAGCAAGGATTTACAAACAGCCCGTTGTCAGTCAGCCTGGCTGCTCTCTCTCTCTCTCTCTCTCTCTCTCTCTCTCTCTCTCTCTCTCTCTCTCTCTCTCAGTAATGCAGGCAGGGACGTTCCCTTCACCCCGAGTAAGTGTCAGTCCAAGTGTCCGCCAGCAAGGAGCTGCTGCGCCACTGCAGTTCCACGAACCCCAAGTGGAAATCAGATCGCCACACGATCATGTAAGTGTACACGCCTCTCGCTATATCATTGCTCTCCCACACCCGCCCACACCAAAGTAAAAGCATCAGAAATAAAATAACAAAAAGCAAATCGAAAAAAAAAAACAACAACACGAGAGTAACAAGCTTTCGGATTGAGCAGTTGGTGTTTGCAGAGCACTGCCCGGGGGGAGAGGCCCGCGTGTGGAGTGTCGTGCCAAGGCGCGGTTCCAAATCGGAGCGCACAGTTCGATCAAACCGACCGCTGCTCATTGCGAAATCCGGGCGAAACAACGCGAGAGTCTGGCGGCAATGCAGGACTAGCACGCGACCGTAGGGCGGGGCGCAGCAGAGAGAGAAAGAGAGAAAGAGAGAGGGGAGGGGCAAAGGAAAAAAAACGGATTTGAAAGCAAAATCGACCGCTTGCTTGGCTATCGCGGTGGCGGCCTTCACGCTCTCGAACCGGAATGCGCGGCACCGGCGCTCCCCTTTTGCATGCATCGCAAATCGCAATTCAAATCTGCACGTTATAAAAGACGTCGTCCAATCTAATTCGATTGACCGGGCGGCGGCGGCGCGCGGTGGCTGCGGGCTTGCGGCCGGGCCGGGCCCCTTTGCAGTGCGGTCAGCGCGGCGCAGAGGAGAAACTAAATTCGATATTAGCTCAGAAATGGGTTAACGAGGAAGCGTTTTACTGCGCGGCGTTAAATAGAGCAGAAACTCGCGCGCATTCCGAGCCACCTAATGACATGCAATTCTTTATGCGGAAGGAAGGGTGCGGCGGCGGGGGGAGGGGGGTTGATGACCACATACTCATGAGTAACAAAACTGGAAAAAAAAAACAGCTACTAAATTTTCAAACCTTACAAAATAACCAGCGCGCTTACACGATTAGAGCGAGATGAGTGGCCTTATTTTTTTTATCCGCGTACTACAGAAAATTTACCAACTCCCAGACATTTAAAATCGCACTTAAAAATTATTTGGACGGGATGCTTTTGCTCACGAAGTATAATATGTTAGACGTGTACTCGCGTTTTAATATGATTCCCGTTGTGGTGGGAGGCGGTGCTGCGGCGGCGGCGGCGGGCGGCGATGTGGTAGCCGCAATAACAGATTAACAGACACCTCAGACCTCAGGGGTCAGCGGGAGCGGGAGTGGGCGGCAGAGAGGGAGGAAGGGAGAGAGGGACGGCGGGAGCCACGGCAAACCTCCACGCCCATCCACGTAACGCGATAACAATCGTAAAGCTCACACACATTAACGATCGCCTCATTTCTCGGGGCATTTTTCGCTCCACAGCAGTGTGCGGCGTGCAACAATAACGACGGGGAATGAAAACGATCTGGGCGATACGCATAGTAACGATAGTAACACGAGCTGAGCTACACTAACACACTACAACGCTGTTGTTTGCGACGATTTGAGCTTATCAAAAATCTGTCATTCGATCCGGATCCGGAAAAGAAGTGAGTCGGCTGCAGTAGTGTATACGCTCTCTCTCTCACACATGTAGACACACACACACACACACACACACATACACACACACACACACACACACACACACACACGAGGGCGCGCGCTCACGCACCGCGAGAAGAGCACGCTCGCGCAGAGTCCGGCGCGGCGCTACGGGGGCCGTAAAACGAATTTGATTCGAAACGCAGACTGCTTCATTATCACCAGCGCAGGCTCCGCAGCCTCACCCGGCATAGGGCGGCGAGCGAAGAAGAATCCGCGAGCCACGATCATCGGACATAACGGGGAGCAGGCACAAGCATCGCGGCCGAGAGCAGGACGCAGTCACCCGACACCATCCCCGCGGCGGTGAACCGCGTGCACCGGCAAGCTTTTAAATAATTATAGCAGGAGGATCGCACCGAAGATGCGACTACCATACTCCTCCACGTTGGTGTGAGTATTGATTTAAAAACATGATACAAGAAAGAGAAATCACAAGTGAATTGCCGCACCAAATATGTCGTTCTTAATTTCAGTAAATTATTAATGTGCCTGAGTGCGTTGCACGCTCGATAATTGTTGAGGGAATTATATTCAAAAGCAAGGACAAAAATGCATGCACTCCAGATATTCAAATACACCAAAACTGGGCGGGGCGGAACGTCAAGAAAACACATTTTTGAGTGAGTTTATTATAATGACGGTTTCAGTTCCGTGCATCAATTCCTCGAGACTGCCTCTCTCTGTCTCTCTCCCTGCTCCGCGCTCGCTGCAGCAGACGCGGGCGGAGGCACGCAGGCGGCCGGGTAGGCAACCCGCTCCGCCGGCGCGCGCGACGGGACTGCATCCGCTCCGCTGCAGGCGCTCCTCGCCGCCGAGGCGGGGCATCGGGCCGGCCGCCCGGCAGACGGACAGACAGACAGACCGAACAACTGACGGACGGACGGGGCGCGCCCGGGAGTGTGTGAGTGAGTGTGGGGTGTTGGAGAGACTCTCCACGGTCACGGTGCCATGAACTGGGTTACGACACTTTGCGGTTCTCATGAGCTTCGGCACCAAAGGGGCTGGGCTAGCAGCACTGCTTCGTGGACAGTTCGACGGGCCATTCCTCCTCCCTTTGGCTCGTCGCCCGGCGCGCCCAAGAGCGCCCGGCAGAAGCCCAGTCACATGGCCCGGCCGAGCGTGCGTGCAAGGCGATTCAGTAGTTGGCGACGTTATACTGTGTGAGACAATAATAAAATCCTAGCAGCACAGGGTCACGCCGTCTCTCTCGCTCTCTCTCTCTCTCTCTTACACACGGTCATACACATAAACACTAATAAACCCGTACAGAGCGTAGTAAAGGCACCCCTCTTTGCACAACAAACAACATAAACAAAGACAAAAATTCCGCATATACGTCTGTGCCGCGCAGTATGGCTGCACTTTGCAAAAGGCCGTGAAGCGCGCGGCGCATAGCCAGCTCAGAGAGGGCATCGCATTCTCAGCAGTGTGAGGTGAGCTGGGCCGGGGGGGCCCGGCGGGCCCCGGGGGCCCCCGCTTGGGCCCTTGCGTCTGCTGCAAGAACAGCAGGTCTCCCGTGGGCACGGCGGCCAGCCTGCCTGCACTGCGGGAGAATCAGAATCAAGGCTGTCGGTACCTAAACAGTCGCTACCCACGCGAGTTGCCGCCGCCAGGCGCCGCCGCCGCCGCCGGCCCCCTCCGCGGCCCCCGCAGCTCCGCTCCGGAGCGCCCCGCACGCGGCCGGGGGCCTAAGTTACGTTTATGCACCTGCTGCCTGTTATATTTGTTGCTGTCGCTGCGCGCTTCAGCCGTTTACCTCCCCAGCTCTGCTCTGTCTCACTGGGCCGGGCGGGCCGGGCGGGCCGGGCGCCAGTACCGCACCGAGACTCACCTGCAACAAACAAAAAGAAACGCGCCATTAATATCGACAGTTTAGTGGATCATTCTTATCATTTATCTTGAAAATCTACAACGACATTCTCCACGCGTTCTTTCATATTTTGATTTTCGAATGCGTTCAATCCGACCAGCCGAAAATCAAAGAAAAAACACACAACAGTCGACGGCCAACCGCTGCATTTTCTCCCGTGACTCCGGCCCACGGTGTCGAATGGCACGGCGGGTCCGGATCGGGCCGCCACGCCACAGCCAGCAGCGGCTAAGCCGCTCCCGAAGGCACAGCACACCGCGCCACAGGCGGCAGCAGCAGCAGCAGCACTCTCGAGGGTGAAGGAAGGCAAGAGGACATAATTGCAAACTCATGCCGAATTTCGTTTATCGCGGAGGTGCACGACACGGACGGGCCCTGCCCTCCCGAGCGTCGTCGTCCTCCCGCCCCGCCCAGCCCCGCGATTGTACAAGCTTCACTGACTATCGTGAATAACGAGGCGGGGCGGGGCGGGGCGG
>NW_026267226.1:601605-602913 GCF_000697945.3 Frankliniella occidentalis
GTCATGACGCGGGCCCCGGACGGCGGCGGCGGCGGGTCGCGGACGTGTCGCATCGTTTCGTCATTTCTTTTTAAGTGGCGTCTTTACATTCATGCGGCGCGGAGTGAAAATAAATAATAAATATAAAAATGCGGGAAGGATAACAATTTTGAAAGGTTTAATAGCTACGCTACAGGAGGAGGACGAGAAGGAGAAGGGAAGTATTGTACTGTAAGTCGCACCTATGCGCCGGGAGTGTCACGTGTCATGCAAGGCATCGCGACGCCGCTCTGTGATCCGGGTCGGGCGCGGAGCATGTGTGTCCGTACGCCCGTCCGTCCGTCCTTTGGAGCCCGCGCTGGATGCCAAAGTATCCTATTTCGCGTGAGAAAGCCGTTAATCCGATTCGTAACGATCGCCCGGTCGGCGGGCCTTGCGCGATACACCCCGCCGCGCCGCACACCACGTGACAAAGGGCGTAACGGTCCATAACGCATAACGTCCTTGGCGTGACGGTCCGCCGCGACGGCGCCCCAGAGGTGTGTTCGTCCGTCCTACAGGTACTTCTAGAGCGGACCATACGGGACGGAAGACGGTGGGGAGGAGCCGATCCGTCCGCACGCACACTTGCATGTGTGTAACATTCAAAATAGACTTGAAAATTTCATTCCTCACACGACAAAAATTGAATCTTGAAAAAATTTGCCAACAAATTGCCTTTTATTTATAAAAAGAATTTTCCTTATTTCGAGGATACCATTTTGGGGGTAGAAAGCAACGTTTCAACACAATTTTAAATGTCCGTTTCTCGGTGCACACTACACTGCCTCGCAGTGTGTCGGCGACACTATAGTGACGCACCACACCGCAATGCATCACTATAGCCGCCGCCGCCGTACAGGGCCCATACAGTCGATCGCAGAGAGATACCCCGCGCCGCCGCGGTGCGCGACCCTCTCTCGCGGGCAGAGATGTCGCGCGCCGCCCATGTGCCCATGTGTATGGGGAGATCTAGCACACCGACACACTGTGCCGAATCCATCATACGACCGGCCGGTGTCACATTTGTGCGGGAAACGTGCGATACCGTCCCCGACACAGCCCTCCTGCGGCCCATATATCTCGTGCGTGCGAGCAGCACACACACACTCACACTGCACATATCGGTTATCACTTGGACGTGCGTGGCCTGACCAGCTAGGGCTCTCTCCTCTCTCTCTCTCTTACACACGGTCATACACATAAACACTAATAAACCCGTACAGAGCGTAGTAAAGGCACCCCTCTTTGCACGACAAACAACATAAACAAAGACAAAAATTCCGCATA
>NW_026267226.1:603039-609775 GCF_000697945.3 Frankliniella occidentalis
GAGAGAGAGAGAGAGAGAGAGAGAGAGAGAGAGAGAGAGAGAGAGAGAGAGAGACCGAGAGATAGGCGATCGGCTCAGCAATGAGCGCCGCCGTACCGCCGCCGAGGGTTAAAGGTAAAGGGATTCCTTTCACTCTATCGGTTTGAATTGGCGAGCAGCGCGGAGTCGCGTCGGGCTTCTATAATAAGTGCAGCGCAAAGGGGTAACGAGGTGGAGGGGTGGATAGAGGAGGTTCAGCCGTAGCCCCGCCCGGCTCGGCCGTGTGGTGCACACGGACACACACACGGTGTGGGTTTCTCAGAGCGCGCCCGGCCGCCGCCCGGCCCGGCCCCGCGCCGCTCGCGACACACATTATTTATGTTTGCCACGGTCGGGTGGCGACGCCTGTGCATTGTTGTTTTCTATATGATTATTTTCTATTTACAATAATATGTGTAGTTTTGAAAGCGCAAGCGGCGCGCAGGATGTTGCGCTGCCGCCACCGCTGCCGCTGCGCTCTATTGCAAAAAGCTCTGTTTCATCCTCAAGTCACTTTATACATGTAAGGGAGTGACGAAGGGGACCGACAGTATGGCGATTGAGAAACAGTCTCCCACCGGTTTGAGGTGTGAGGACTTATCGTTGCAGTTTAAGGTCATTCATTCATTGAATAATGATATCTATTCCAGTCAGAACATAAAATGTGCTGCAGAATTCTGAGACAAAAAATAAAATTGAATAATTAAACTTGTCTTAGCATATGTCTTTTTAAAATTCAAAATTGACGTCTCTATTTGCTACTGATGCCTGTCCGTCCGCCCGCCTGTCCTCTCTCTGGCGCGTGCCCCACCAGGTCGGGTCGGGCCGGCGCGTGGACAGGTGTGCCCCGCTCTGCGCCGCGCAGGTGTGGCTGCCCGTGGCCCGCCCGCCCCGCCCCGCACACGATGCCTATCTCACATTTCTTGACGTGCCAGAGAGACCTGCGCGCCTGCCTTTGACCACCGAGAGCACGGCGGCGCACGTCGTGACGCCAAACAAAAAAAAATTGGCGCGCAAAATATATAAACGATAAATAAATCAGCTTCAGCAGCTTTTTCGAGCTCAGAGCACACCCTCTCTGCTGAGCTCAGAGGTGCCTGTGAGGTTGCCGGGCCGGCTAGCACACGAGCTCCAGACCACACCCACCTGTTGATAACCTGTTGACCTGCGCCCCCTCTCCCCCCCGTCGCAAAGCTGTTTCCATCCAATAGCCCCGCCCCCTCCCCTCCCCGCAGGACTTCCCCCCGCTCTGCTCAATCGTCCGCTCGCACGCAATATAATGGGATCTCGGCTACGGGCGATTCGCTGCCGCCGCACGGCTGCCCGCTCCAGGATGTTTGCAGAGCGGTTTGAATTTTCTTTCATCTTTTATTTTTCAGTTTTCGTTTTATGGTTAAAGTTGTAAAAAAATACTCCACTAACGAAACAACATCACATTCCGAGATTTATACTTGGTAAAAATAAATTGACGTCATGTATAGAGTGCGTGGACTCTGTCAAATTCTTCAGCACACGGTTACTGCGACGCCTCTTGTCACGAAACGCGTCACATCTTTAGAACGACACCGCGTCGTCACGATGTCGTCACGCGCCCGTCACGTGACACCCTGTCACGCACGCCACCGCGGGGGTCAGCGCGGGTCGTCGGCCGCGTCGTCCCGTCGGGTCGTCGTCACGCGACCGACAGCCGCCACACGGGTCCTAATTGGGCCGGAGCAGTCGGGGTGCGGCAGAGGAGAAGGAAAGAAAGAGGACGCATCGCGTGGTGTCGTCCAGAGCGAGTTGGGGCGGCGGGATCATTCAAAAGACACGACGGCCCGGGCGGGGACTGCAGCAGAGCACGAGGGACGATTCTCGACTCTACTCCAACTTGCGCTCTAGGAAAAAATAAAATACAAACACTACAAGGTAGACACATGCTAAAACCGTGTGTGAAGCTCAGCTAAATGTGCGTATAAAAATATCTAGAGCAAGCAATAAATACATGTTAGCCATGCGTTTGGCGTGCCCCCCAAACCCCCAACCCAACCCATAACCCCTCCGGTGCACCGCATGTGGCTCGCGCTCGCGCTCACAAATGACCGATCTTGCCCCACGGAAGAGACGGCGCTGGTGGTGCCATTAGAGAGCGGAGAGCGGCGGAGAGCGCGCAGCGCAGCCCGGCGTAGCCCAGCCCAGCCCGAGCCGGCCATTCAGCTAAATCAGGCTCACGCACACGGCAAAGCGTTGCCCTATCGGTAACCTTGTGTGTGCTGCTCGCTAGAGTGACAGAGGAGGGAGGAAGGGAGGGAGGGAGCAAGCGAAAGAGATTTCGTAATGAAGAGGGATGGACTGCAAGGTTTTCCTAGCTCGCAGCGCCGGAGTCCAAGACATTCGTCGTATGTGTGGAGTTCCCCGCGGCGGCGACCCGCTGCTCGCGCAGAGGGGAAGACGTTCCAGCAAGCCGCCGCGCCGGTGGCCAGCAACAGTCATCTCAAAACACAGAGCGGCTTATATTTAACCACATTTCACCCGTGTGAGTCAGCCAGCAGCATAGCTGGGTTGGCACAGTGAGCCACACTCATCTCCTCTCTTTGACCAGCTCTTTCTCTCTCTCTCTCTCTCTGACACACACACACACACACACTCTCTCTCCGTGGGGACCAGGCGGGGAGCGCGCGCGCGACTAGCGAACACAGCGAGGCGCGAGGCCCATAAACCAATCCACGCAGACGCACTCACACGCACGCACGAGGCGTGCACACGACAGGATTACACCTCGTCGTTTGGGAGCCTTAGTGCAGTCTATAACACGACCATTCAAAACAACTACAAGAAAATGAAGACGCCGCACCGCGGCCGTTTGCGGAGCTTAAAAAAAAAGGAAGAGGAACGCGTCGTCCTCGTTGAGTCCTACGGCCCTCCGGGTGACTGTAAAAAAAATATCAACTTAAAGGCAATAAGGAGACATTTTGTGACACATTTTTGTCGACTTCACTTTGACGGGGGCAACAAGCTCATCGCTCCCCCTGGCCCGGGTGGGCCCGGGCGTTGCAGTCTCCAACGAACGACAGACGGGTCAGGGGAAAGGTCATAGTGTTTAAGGAAAAATATTAAAATTTCAAAATAAAAAAATCTTGCTCGCGGATTCTCTCTTAGAAAACAGGAATTGTTAAAAAAAATACTTAAAGCCTACACTTTTACTCAAATTTATCAGTTATGTTGACAACATATGTTGTTGTTGGAAATATATATTTCAAAGAAAAGTTTTCTATTTTACATCTTTAGCTGTGAGGCAGACGGGCGAACAGGCAGACGAGCGGAGCACTGCAGCGCAGGCAGGGTGCAAACGGGGACGTCGGATTGCATCTTGTTAGCATGACGTTGACGGATAGAGACCGAGCTGCCTGCAGGAGGACGCCGCCGCCGCCGCCACGGACCGCACAGCGACGCGAAACGCGCCCTGCACTTGGCTCCGCGGGAGTCAAGCAAGAGAGAAGGGGGGGGGGGCAGGAGGGGGTAAACCGGACGAATGTCTGCTCGCGTACGTGTGGGTTTAACTAATGGCCTTTAGGAAGCGAAGGCAAGGCACGGCGGCGCCCGGGCCGGGTGTGTTGCGCCTGCCTGTGGGCCTAACTCCCTCTCATTGAGTACAGGTGCGTGCGTGCGTCTGTGTGTGTGTGTGACCCCGCAGCGCAGTCCGCCTGCCTCCGCTGTGCGCGCTGGAAGACGAATGGAGAAGTGATGAACAGAGGTCAGGTACGCGTCGGAGGCTGCTGAGCCGTGCTGAGCTGCTGGGCCGAGGCCCGCGGGGCGGCGGGGCGCTGACCCCTGCACAGAGGCCGTGCGCCCGGAGCGAGAGCTGAGCGATGACAAGACTTCTCCAGACGAGCGGGCGGCTCCAGATGAATTATTTATCGGCGTCCGAAATATTTCGGGGAATGGTGGGACGGCCGGTCGATCGGTCGGTGCAGAGAGGGAGAGAGAGAAAGGCAGGAGAGAGGGGGCAAGCCTTAACGCAAACCCAAAGAGCACAAAAAAGTTGAGGAGAATAGTTAACTTGCTGCACGAATCGATAAAGAAAAGAAGTCAAAAACTTCTCAAAAACAACGAAGTAGCGTTCGAGGCAGGGTGTAGGTTGTTGCAGGTTAGCGGCGTCGCAGAGAAATAGGAGCTCTGCGGTAGTGCAGCGAGGGTAGTGGCCGGCTAACGTATCGGGACCATTCACTGCGGAGCGGCTGCACTGGCCGCGCCAGATGGAAAAGATGACCCTGCGCGATGCGAGCAGCCCTGCCCTGCCCTGCCCAGAGGGGGCCCCCCTGCGCGCGCTGCAGCAGGTGCGGCGGCCAGCACAACCAGAGCGCGCGCCCGTGACCTGAGCCGGGGCAGAGCCGGGGCAGAGCCGCGACCCGTTAGGGGCGTTAGAGCTGCACTGCGCCTCATTAGTCAGGCTGATATGCGCGCCACCCAGCCAGCGCGCCCCTGCACTGCACTCTTGCACTGCACTCTTGCACCGCACTCTTTGCACTGCACTCTTTGAACTTCACTCTTTGCACTTCACTCTTTGCACTTCACTCTTTGCACTTCACTCTTTGCACTTCACTCTTGCACTGCACTCTTGCACTGCACTCTTGCACTGCACTCTTGCACTGCACTACTCTTGCACTGCACTCTTTGCACCACACTCTTTGCACCGCACTCTTTGCACCGCACTCTTTGCACCGCACTCTTTGCACCGCACTCTTTGCACCGCACTCTTGCACTCCTCTCCAGCACTGCAGCGGTGGGCTTGATTTAAATTGAAAAATGCGGGGTCGCGACACGCGACACTGGGGATCGGCCAGGACCTCCGCGATCTCAGGACGGCTTACAGGGCCGGACCCCGGGTGGAGCCCCAACGCCGAGAGCCCCGCCAAATGGAGAGGCTATGCTGCTGAGCCGAGCAGCCAGACTCGATGATAACTCTTATCGGGGCCATCACCACTTTCCGCGTACAAACCTCATCACGCTGTTGAGAGTGCCCGGCCCCGCCAGGCCCCGCCAGGCCCCGCCAGGCCACGGCCGTACAGAGACATCGCGATCGACAGGACAGGCCGGCAATTAACTCGACCCGCTGCTGCCGCTGCTCCACGGTATGTATGGCTTTTAGCAGCGTCGTGAGCTGCTGACAAATCTCGAAGCGGTGGCGCTGCCGGGTGGCCCCGCGAGAGAAGGGGAGGGGGGGGGGCTTGCACCCGAGTGGACCCGCAAGGCAGGTGGGGCGTCGGGTCCGGGCTGTGCAACGGCCAACTCAACAGCAGGACAACACACGTAGCAGCTCGCTTCGGACGTTTGCTGGCTACTTCAAATAACATTCACCACAGCAAAATGCGTTTTAAACAAGGAAACACCAATTTCTGTGCAAAAGCAGGAATCGTCCAGAAAGTACGCTGACTTTTTGCCAGTCATTCGGCAAAGTACGGGGGCTCGGCGCCTGCGAAACCCGGGGTAGGCCACCCTGCAGTACACCCATGCACTGAAGGCAAGGTGTTGCCTGCCTACCAGGCGCTATGAGAGCTTGCATTCGCCAAATTTGGCGAAATGGTTTCGAGACGGCGAATGACTCGGAAGTACCTTCTGGATGATCCCACACAGTCCCATTGATACAATAAGACGCCGCCCGCGAGAGTGAAGAGAATTGCAGCCTCTGGATTGGACGCCCTCTTCCAATTACCCACCACCACCCAGCTGTCCGCGGCGGCGGTGGTGCGCAGGGTCAGCGGTCAGAGTTTCTGAACCCCTCTCCCCCCTCCCTCTGCCAGCCCGCGGCACACCGGAGGGGGCCAATCCATCCACAGGGATTAAATTACCCCGCAGCGGCCACCACAGCCCCCTCTCACTCCCACCTCCTTGAGCTTTTATTTCTCCCGCCACGCCGCGCCACCCCGCGGCCACCAAGCAAGCAGGGGACCCGTCCGTATCGGGCGCTGCAATCAGAGGAGTTTTCCGGGGCGCCATTCAATAAACAAAAGCGAGCAGGCAGCCAGGAAATGTGTCAAAACAGTGGAGGGGAGGGGAGGGAGAGTGAGGTGCGAGGTGTACTACCTGCGAGCGCGGCGGGCACTTGCAGGGTACATGCGCGATTCGTGCGGTTACTAACTGGCTCGGTACGTGCGCACTACTTGATGGGTATACTTGTAGGGTACTTGCAGGGTACTTGGGAGCTACGTGCAGGGTACTTTCGTGCTATGTGCTGCTTTGCGACTTCTTTCGGGTTACTCCGGGGTGCTTGCTGGGTACTTTGCGGGGATTTGCGGGGTACGTGCAGGGTACTTGGCGCCTCGTGTGGGGTACTCTCAGCGGGGTACTTTGGCGCGGTACGAACGGGGTGCCGCGGCGGCGGCTGCAGCAGCGCCCCGGAGGGATCCCAGTCAACCCAGTAAATCACCCGCATGGCGTCGCATGACGCCGCGCAGGCCGCACACAATAAACAACACAACAACACGAGAGCAATCGCGCGAGCGCGGGGCGACGCCGGGGCGTCCGTCAGGATCGTTGTGTAAGAGGCACTCTCTGTAACGAGATAGTTATATTCACGGACACTTGTCACGGGCAGCGTACACACAGGCAGAACAGTGCAATAATCACCGTCATGGTGAAACTTGGTGGGCCCCCCTGCCTGCCTCTGCCTGCTTGTCCTCTGTCACCCAAGACAACCGTCCTGTCCCGGTTAAAGATTGTCGTTTCGTTGGGGTCGACC
>NW_026267226.1:609825-610345 GCF_000697945.3 Frankliniella occidentalis
TGCAATCAGAGGAGTTTTCCGGGGCGCCATTCAATAAACAAAAGCGAGCAGGCAGCCAGGAAATGTGTCAAAACAGTGGTGGAAAGGGGGGGGGGGAGTGAGGTGCGAGGTGTACTACCTGCAGGCGCGGCGGGCACTTGCAGGGTACATGCGCGATTCGTGCGGTTGCTAACTGGCTCGGTACATGCGCACTACTTGATGGGTATTCTTGCAGGGTACTTGATGGGTATCCTTGCAGGGTACTTGATGGGTCTCCTTGCAGGGTACTTGCAGGTTATTTGCAGGTTATTTGCAGGGTATTTGCACGGTATTTGCAGGGTATTTGCACGGTATTTGCAGGGTATTTGCAGGGTATTTGCAGGGTACTTGCAGGGTACTTGCAGGGAACTTGCAGGGCACTTGCAGGGTACTTACGTGTTATGTGCTGATTTGCGACTACTTTCGGGTTACACACGGGGTGCTTGCGGGGTATTTTGCGTGGTACTTTGCGGGGTACGTGCAGGGTACTTGGCGCCTCGTG
>NW_026267226.1:615089-622550 GCF_000697945.3 Frankliniella occidentalis
GTGGGCCCCCCTGCCTGCCTCTGCCTGCTTGTCCTCTGTCACCCAAGACAACCGTCCTGTCCCGGTTAAAGATTGTCGTTTCGTTGGGGTCGACCTGCTCCCCATCCCCACGCTCTCCGTTCTATAACCTCCCGCTGGCGCCGTAAACTTCGAAATTGGCCATCAATTTTTAGGCGTGCTATGGCCTGGCTCGGCCGGCTCTTGTCTTTTTAACTGCTGGGACTCGACTCGGCCCGACCCAACGACGGCGCGCTCACACAATTAGATCCTCAACCTGTGGACGACGGACCCACCGGGCCGGGTCCAATCTGCGATCCGCGAACTCCCAATCAATAATCGAAACGGAAACGAATTCAATGAGGTTTCCCCAACTTTCGCAAAATCCCCCCTCACCTCCTCCTTCCAGATCGCGCAGCCAACGCTAGGCGTTCCAGAGGCCGCGCGGCGGCGGAGGAGAGGGCGGAGAGTCTGCTACGAATCCTGGTTTTGCACGATTCCATTGGCGGCGGCGGCGGCGCTGGGCGTCCGGGGAGGAGGGGGGGCGTCGCTGGCGCATCGTGGGAGGAGGTGGAGGGGGCGGAGGGCGCTATCTCAGCACTACCATCGAGCGCAACGCGGCACATTCGCGTGTCCCCCTATTCATCATTATTGAGAGGGCCTTTTCGCTCCAACTTCAAAATTCGTTCGATAATAATTACACTTTATGATCTGTCCTTGCTCAAACAAAACTAATCAAATGACAACGACGACGACAAAAAAAAGCACCACCAAGAATAATTTTCCAACGAGCTTGTCAGCAGCAGTAGCAACGCCCGACATACTTTTTTCCCCTTTCCCGCCCGAGTTCCGGACACAGGAAAATAGGCCTTGAATTGAGATCCCTTTTTTTCCAGCGCCAAAAGTCGACGTCAGCGAACGTACGCGAATACGTACGTAGCGTGTTTTTTTAATAGCGACCATTCAAATTCCACACAGTGTAGCCCGCTCCGCGTTGCTCGGCGTTGCTCCGCTTCCTCGACAGGTGTTTGTGACCCCGCACACGGCGCGGCCGCGGCCAGGCCGGGACCTTGAGCCTCCAATGATAGGCAGCGGTCAGGTGCCGGGGCGTCGCCGCACCGCGCCGCACACCGTCGCGTGGCTGCGGCGGCTCGGCCAAGGCGCGGCGGGGCGCGGCGGGGCGTTGCGGGGTGCGGCGGGGCGTGGCGGGGCGTGGCCCCTCGCGGTGACCTCGGCCACCTCTCGCCTCCTGCTGGCTCTGGCATCGCGTGCCTACCGCCTCGCCCGCCCCCCCGCCGCGCCCCGCACCGCGCCGCGCCCCAGGCGAACCGAGCCGGTGGGTGCGTTCTCTCTGGGTGCGTCTGTCTACTGGCGCGGCGTCGCTCTCCTGAGCGTCCCGGCCACACATAAAACAAACTACGGCGCAGAGCACGACGGCGGCGGCGTTTGGAAACCCGTTCCTGCTCGAGCTCAAGACGGCGGCCCAGGCGCTCTTATCAACGGTCGTCATGTCGAACCCGCGACATTCCGTCATGCGGCGCGGCGCACGGCGGAGTGTCGACACGGCGGCCAAACGGTAGCGCGGCGGGGCGGGGCAGGGCGGGGCGGGGCGGGGCGTGGCGGGGCGGGGCGCGACCTTGTGATCGAAAGCCAAGAGCACGGCGAGCAGCCAGGCCGGCCGGGCCCCGTGAGGTGTTGAGTGCGGCGGCCATTGTGTGACGCGAGTGCGCCGGGCCTGACCTAGCGAGGCTAGCGTCACCTCGAGGTAAAAACAACAACAGCCACAACAACAACAACAACAACAAACAGCGGCGAGGGAGGGGCGTTGGAGTGATGGCTTTTAGATCAGAGAGGCATCATAAAGCCATCTCTCTGTGTGCTCCGGCTGCTTCATGAATGGCCACCGCAGGAGGACGCAGGACGCGCCATGACGCGACGCACCGTGCGCGAGTGACGAGGACCACTCCATCACTCGCGGGGCGAGCAGAGCCACGCAAGGCCGCGGAGTGATGGAGCTCTGCGTTAGTGATGCGCGTCACGTGACCGGCGCGCATTCACCGAGAGTGACCTCTGGAGGGGCTCTGCGGCCAGGGGCGGGGCCGAGGCGGGGCAGGCTGGGGCAAGGGGGCATTCCATTCACGTAGTCCCCCCCAGGAGGAAGCGGACGAGGTGTTGGCTGGCCCACGCACTGGCTCGCCGTAGGCCGGGCCCGTAGGCCGACGCCTCGCGGTCGAGCTAGACAGGCTGGAGGCGACACTTCTTGAGCGGCGTGAAACTTGCGCTCCGGCGCGCCACTCGAGTCCACTCGAGTATGTCCACTCGGCTGGGGGGCAGGGCGCGCCGCCGCGGTCATGTGAGAGCGAAAGGGGGCGACAAAAGAGGCGGGCCGGGAGAGAGGGAGACAGAGAGAGAGATGACCATTGTTCCGTAACAGCCCAGCTGACGCCGACACCACAATGGGTCATGTCTCTGAGAAACAATCGTTCGGGTCCCATCTGCAGACAGGTGCACCCGGCCGGCCCCCTCCTCGCCATGGGGCTGACCCGCGCCGGACGGCCATCCCGGGCACGGCACCTCCAGCCAGCCACTCGGAAAGGAACTTTATAACGAGAATCGCCCAAGTACACATTCGATCATTTTTATACAAAATCTAAGCATGGATGTCGCCGACTGCGAAAACTCTTACCAGTAGAAGGGCAACGGCTGCACACGAGAGCCCGGTGCGAAGCGGACTCCATAAACTCACCTGGAAACAGAACGAGGTACACATTAGTCAAGCAGGCACCCTGCAGCGGCAGTGTTTACGCAGGTTCGACGGGCAGCTTCACCGCAATCGAGTGTTATGGGCGTGGCGGGGCGTGGCGGGGCGTGGCGGGGCGTGGCGTGGCGCACCCTCCAGTCTCCCACCTCATCGAGGAGCACACCGATTGCAATAACGACGGAGCCATCATCGAAACCAGTCGCGACGCCCGTTATAGGCGTGAGAGAAGAGAGAGTGCGAGCGATAAGTAATCTTACGGCGGCGCGAAACTCATGTGTGAGGGAGCATCTAGAGCAGAGGCGTGGGCGGGGCGGGGCGGGACGCCCCGATAGACGATAAGCCCCTGCGTTGCCCGATGGTATGCTGTTCATCGCGAGGAGCGAGCAGCTATGGGAAGATACGCAGCTCCATTTTATTTATTATTACTTTCGCGTTAACTTTCGTGGAGAAATAATGAAAATAACATCACGACGATGATCATCATCGTCGTCATGATGCTGGAGAGATAAACGCCCGCCTTGTGTGCACTCACGTACGGCACGCCATGCGGTGCTTGCGGTATCACGTGACCACCCGCCCGGCGCAGCCCGGTCCCGGCCTTGCACTCCTCAATAAATGGGGTCGTTTGTGGGCAACAGACTGACTCAAAGCGACTCAAATCGTGACCGGCCGGACCCGAGCAGCGCGCAGCAGCAGCAGCAGCGGGCCGGTGGTATTACAATACGTGTATGCGCGGTGGCATAAGCGCTGAGAGAGCTGTCAACCCTCCACGGCGCGCCGAGGCGGCCGAACAACCCGTGCGATCCCATGCATGTCCATATGCGAACCACTCAGCGCGGGATTACGCAAACGCAAAAGGCGCGGCCTGCTGCTGTTGTTGTTGTTGAGACTCCAGCAGCTCAATATCGACAGGCATCAGCTGAATCAAATGACATGAAATTCCATAAACACACCCGCGAGTATTCGCAAGTATTTGGTATGAAACATGAAAAAACTAGCCCACGTAATAATGCTGTAAACATCAACAATTGCGAGTGTTTAAAAACATTATTGATACTTCGTCAGTTTATGATTGATCTAGGCAAACCAAAACTAAGAATGTGTAAAATGAGAATCCTCGCAGCCCACAGAAACCATACGCGGTTGTTGAACAGAACAAGCCTGGCTACTTGGGGGTTTGGACCTGTTTATGACACGGCCGGCCCCGGCGGGGTTGCAGTGCACGACACGGCGCGGGCCGTAAAACGAGAGATAATAAGCGACAGGCGTTAGTTAGTCCGGCTCATTCCAAAACGCATTCTGGAGCGCTCAATGCGCGCTCAATGCAGAGCCAAATGGCCAGGCGGAGGGGCCGGGCGGGGCGGCGGTACGCTGGCTCCGGCTCCGGCTGCGGCGCATGCGCACCAGCCATGCAAAAGCCCCGTGCAAAAGATAAGAGCAGCAGCTTGTAGCAGGGGCTCGTAATCAGGATTACAATACGCAAGGCGGGCAAGGAGCAGGCAGGGGTAGAGCCCGCGCCTAGCCTAGACACACACACAAACACACACACACAGGAGGTTAAGCCCCTAGCCTGATCCCAGGTCATTACTGGTGCCGTGCGCATTGAAGGAGTGCTAACCATTGTGGGCAGCCCCCCTAATGCCGGACCATTGTGGCGGTAGGCGGCAGGCAGCGCCAACTCATCAGGCGGCGGCAGCGGCAGCAGCACCAGCGGCGGCGCCCGGCAGAAATGGGCAAAATGTCGTCGGCACGGCGCAGCCGCTTATATTTCATCGCGGCCCGCCCCGCCCCGCCCCGCCGCCCTAACTTGGCAGCTGCGAACAGGAAACAATCAGTGGGCCCTGCAGTCGGTCCAGGAGCGCGCCGCCAGGGGCAGCTAGTAGCGGCGCGGCGCGGCCCGGGCCAGAGGAGGCGCCAGGGGGCGCCCCCTGCGCGGCCGCCACGCCCCATACGTCAGCCGTCCGGCCAGCCTGAGCCCGAGCCAGCCGGTGAAAGCTCCTGGATATCTGTTGAACCGTTGCAGCAGCCGGACGGGAGCACCTCGGGGCGTGGCGGGGCGTGGCGCCACCAAGTGCAGGTGCAAGCTGCACACAGCTACCTGTCTGGGGCGGGCAGCAGCGCGCAAGAATATCGCAGGGAAATAAAACCTGACACGTACACCTCTCGGTACACTTGTGCTGCGGCTGCCGGCGGAGGCGTGGCGCTCCGAGAGGCCAGCGCGGGCAAACGGGTTCACGACCCTTACGCACCGTAAAGCTGCACAGAAAGCGAGCAAGTTTGAGTCGACACTGATTTTTTCTGGTGTTTTGGAAACAAACTAGCTTCACTAAGTTTGAAAACTATTATGTTAACGTTCTATAATTAACGCACTTCCGGTTGGGATATTGTTAGCTGACAACGATGCATTAAACACAAAGCAAGAACACATTATGAAATAAAATAATTATATATGTCAGGTGTCTTTTACTTTCAGGAATCAAGGCAAAGCACCCTATTGCCTTTTTAGTTTTCGAAAATTTAGGTCAGCAAGCTGGTATTCTACCTGGCATGTGACGAGGCGGGCGGGCTATGCAGCAGTACGGTACCACACGGGTGATAAAACGGATCGTTTTTTTCTCCCCTGCGAGGCACTTACGCCCGTTGCGTTAGCGTTATTGTGCCGCATAAATTACTGCACGTCTGATAGCAATGGGTGCTCAAATCAGAGCGGTGCGTTCGACCGCGTGGTGCCGTCTAACGGTATGTGCTAAAACCGTCGGGGTCGGACACACCCGCAACGACAACTGTCTAAAAGAATTCGGAAACTTCTTTAGTGTTGTAGAAATTTTGAGCAGAAAAAGTGGTATTCTGTGTTAAATTGTTATCGTAAGGTTGTGCTTATCCAACAGAAGTTAGTTGTACTTTCACGCCGAAACAAGCTCTCACGCATAATCAAAGTGTCATAAAAAGAAATTGCGGAGTCAAGAGCACAGTTTCCTGTGCGCAATACCGTAAAACTTGTTGCGCGAAGAACCCCACTATACAAAAAATTCAAATTAGAACGTAAAATGTTTTTAACGGGTACGACTGTGTTGTGTTGCGAGGCGCGCGCGTCAGTCAGCGTCGGCCGCGCGGCGCTCATCGCAGCGTGGCAGCGTGGCCGAAGCACCAAATAACTTGAGCAGCAACATCAGCACAACTTGTCGCGCGTTAAACTCCTAATTAGAGCGCGGCCCCTATCGCGTTACACCGCCATTCATTATGAGCCGCGGGATATGAAATTAACGGCTCCGATTCATTGTTTCGGGCGGCCATCTGCATACCGGCCGGGCGGGGCGGGCGGGGAGAATAACTGCAGCAGTAAGGCCTGCCGCTGCTGCTGCTGCTGCTGTTGCCCCTCCAAACAACACCGGGCAGCTCGACCACCACCACCGGCTCAGATCTGATTGGGGTCCAGTTTCACGGAGAGGGAGAAAAAATGAAAATAAATACATACTTTCCACGTCGCGACGGGTGAAGTCCACGACTTCACTGCCCGAAGGGGGCGGGCATGATGGTGTGCCGCGAGTGTCGGGACTTGTTACTCTCTCTCTCTCTCTCTCTCTCTCTCTGGCCTAGCGTGACCCCGGCAGGACGGCAGCGCGGCTCCGCGTACAGGTGATAATGAGTGTGCTAATGACCTGGGCTGGCAGGCGCAGGCAGCAGGCAGCAGGCGGTGAGCGCCGCGGGGTCGCGCGGCAGCGCAGGGTCACGCCGGCCAGGGTACCCGCAGGGGGCGTGGCCCGGGGCAACGAGGTCCGCGCCGCCGTCTGTCCCGCTGGTGTCCTTAGAGCGAGAGAGAGGGAGACAAAGAGGGAGACAGAGAGGGAGAGAGAGAGGGAGACAGAGAGGGAGAGAGAGAGGGAGAGAGAGAGGGAGAGAGAGAGGGAGACAGAGAGGGAGACAGAGAGGGAGAGGGAGAGGGAGAGGGAGAGGGTGAGAGAGAGTGCGTGTTGGGCCCGCCAAGGTTTAACGGTGGCTGTAAGCAGCAAGGGGAAGGCGCTCCGCGCGCGAATCGCTCCGGCAAAATTATCTTTGATTAACGATCACTGATAACTGTGTCCCGCGCCACCGCCGCTGCCGCCGCCGCCGCCACGCCCCGCGACCACAACAGTCACACACATCGCACTTGCGCAGTGGCGCCCGCGCTAATTGGAGCCGCAATGTCCTGGAGTGGCTCCAGCCGCTGTGTCGGCTCCAGCCGGAACTCTACAGCAGCCGGGCGCTGGTGATGGTCGTGGTCATAATTTTCGGAACGCGCGCGCTGCCCGCTGCTGCCCGCGCTCCCCGCCAACAGACCTTGGATCTGGACGGGGCAGCGGCTCAAGCAGATCGAGGAAGTCAAACTGGAGCAGACAGCAAGAGAGGGAGAGAGGGAAACAAGGACCGGCGCGGGGAAAGGAAAATGAAAAGTCGCACCGCTCCTAAAGTGTGACACGAGGACGATCCCCCGCCCGGGAGTTTGAAATAATAAAGCGACTGGCCAGCCAACGCCTCCCGAGACTAGTCGTCTCTCGAGCGGGCAGGTTGAAGCGCCGCCTCCGGAGCGGAGCTGCTGCTGCCACTCGGCGCCGCGGCGGCCGACCCCTACCGACCCCTGGCGGCTCCGGCAACGGCTCCGGCGGCCCGGACTCAGCACGGCCTGCCAATAGCGATAATTTGCAGATTACAGGAGCCTATCACAG
>NW_026267226.1:622790-625967 GCF_000697945.3 Frankliniella occidentalis
GCGCGCGCTGCGCACTGCCCAGCACTGCACAGGTGCGCCCGCAGCGCGCCCCGCGGCACCTCGACTCGCTGCGCCGCCTCCTCTCCTCGATTGATTCCCCCTCCTCCCCCCTATCCGCACGCGACTGAGCGGGCGGCTCGGCTCCCTCCCCCTCCCTCCATATAGGCAAACTGGCCGCGGTCCGGCTCGCGGGCCAGCAGGGCGCTTGGCCAGCGCGGCGGGCGCGGGGCTCAAGAGTTATGTGGCTGCATTGTTGAGTTGTCAGCGCCCGGACCAGCGGTGCCCAGCGCGGCCCCCGCGGCTCCAAGCACAGGCGGTACATTCACTGCACTCACTTGGGCCGCCGACCGGACCGAGCGAGGAGCGGGAAAAAATGAAACACGGCGTCAGCGTGGTGCTGGAGCGGGAGAGGCTGCGGGGAGGAGCAGGCGGTGGCCTGGTGGAAGTCCGAGAGGCTCCAGCACACCTTTTGCGCCAGCAGACACCTTGCTCCAGCACAAGCACAACTCCTTCTCCAGCATACCTCTCACTGCAGCACAACGTTTGCTCCAGCATTCCTCGGTACAACTTTTGCTCGAGCTCGAGCACACTTCTTCCCCCAGTGCACCTTTTGCTCCAGCAAACCTCTTGCTCCAGTACACCTCTTGCTACAGTGCAACATCTCTTGCTGCAGTGCAACACCTCTTGCTGCAGTGCAAAACCTCTTGCTCCAGCACACCTCTTGCTCGAGCACACCTCCAGCTCCAGTTCCGCCTCCATGACATGACAGCGGCGTCACCGATCGCCAAGAAAGTCTTGCCGTTGTCTGTCGCACTGCTCGATGGCTATGAGGGCGTTCTGAATGAGAGCGTTCCGCTGGCCTGGCCGGTGCCACCGCGGCCGCGGGGGGCGCTGGCCGCGCTTGAGTAGGCAGATCCGGGTGAAGAGGATGCACACGCCAGCAGGGAAAACCGCAGAGGGAAAGAGAAATACGAGGAGTGAGCGAGAGAGAGAGAAAAATAGAAGCGGGATCAAATTAATGTGCGCGCTGTTTCAATGCCGGACATCGCATCGCTGTAGTAGCGGCGGAGAGGCGCTCGGAGCGGAGAAAGGCTAGGCCGGGATGAAACCCAATAGCGGAGGTGTTGGCTTTGGCGTCAGGGGGTGAAACGGCCCGGGGAGTGAGGAAAGCGACAGAGGAAAAGGAAGAAGAGGAAGAAGAAGAAGAAGAAGAAAAAGAAAAAGAAAAAGAAGAAGAAGAAGAAGAAGAAGAAGAAGAAGAAGAAGAAGAAGAAGAAGAAGAAGAGACGGGGGGTGGGTAGAAAAAATTAACCCTTGCTGCTGTTGTTGCAGTGCAGCCGCCACCGCCGCTGCACCAGATTCAGCGCGCATGTTGCATGTCAGCAGACCTAAAGGAATCCCCCGTCATCATATTTCTGCGCCCCAGCCGCCAGGGCAAAAAGCAAACAGCAACAGGTTCGGATTTCCCGCGGAAATTTATGGCTTTGAGGAGAAGGGCTTTGGGAAGGAGCGGGCAGCGCGGCTCCTATAATGCACGAGCTCTCTCCCCCCCCCTTTTCCCCCTCCAATGTCAACAGGCTAGTTCGCTATCGCACCCGTCCCGCCGCCCGACATGCATGTTCGCTCGAATGCATGTCGATAGGACGCGCGGGCCGCGCCAGTCCAGTGGCGCAGTGTGCGGGAGACACTGCGAACCGAGCGTCACACACAGGTGGGGCGGGGAAAAGTTGCTCAACAAGTCCCTCTGGTTCGAGTGAGCCCAAAACTAAAGTGGACCCGTTGAAAAAAGTGCAGCATGAGCCAAGAAAATGTGCGTACGCTCTTCAGAAATTACTCATATCGCACTGACTCTAGTCCGGGGATACATTTTATAGCAACGGTTGCGAGAGCTAAATCAACTCCTCGGAAAATCTTCTCACACAGTAACGTTTGCGTCATGGGCGTCTTATTAAACCACCACGAAACACTGAAAACTTTATTATTCCGTTTCGAAAATAATTATCCCCATTGAAAGCATTAAAAACGCATTCCGCTTGGCGTGACGCTGCTCGCCGAGCTGCTCGCTCCCCGGCCGGCGGGACGCGCGCCTCTCGCGTTTAGCCTCTCCGGCGCGCCGCGGCCACGCGTCGTGACGCTCACGACTGATAAGACGCACTTTGTTTTGAAGGCGTCGCCGCCCAGCAGAGAGGCCGCGGCGGCACGGCCGTATTGAGACAAGTGAAAGCAGACTGGGCGTGGCGGGGCGCGGCGGGGCGTGGCGGGGCGCGGCGGGGAGTGCCCAGGGGGGAGGGCGCCGCGGCCGCGCGCGAGGTCGCAGGAAGGCACGTCCACGCCGTGTCGCCCCACAAGGCCGCGCGCCACGCCGCCACCGCACAAACACACACTTGGCTCACACACGCACGGCGCGCGCGCACCTGCTGGCGAGCTCATGCTTCTCGCGGTATTCATTGGCCACACAGAACTAATTCTTCTCTTTCGGACTCTCCTTCTTCTTCTTCTCGTGCGCGACACAGCACCGCTTTACCAAAAACTCTCTTATTGCCTTAATGAGCGACCCGACACGTCGAGGCTAATAACGCATTTTCACATGGCGCAGCCGGGCGGGGCGCAGCAGCAGCGGCGGCCAGCGATGCATGTCGAGGGCGTGACTGCAGCACGAGTCAGTCAGACCGGCAGCAGCAGCAGCAAACCGAAAAAAGTTGGAGAGAGACGTGCGGTGGCGGGACACACGTCCGGTAAAGTGACGTGCTAATAAATAATCATCGGGCAGTCCTCATATACGCTCTGGGCGCACGATGACGCCGGCAAAACAAGCTGTAGTACGAGGCAGGCGGGCGAGCGTTCCGCATGGAGACAGAGTCAGGCTGCCTATCGCGACCGGCAAGGGCGCCTTGAGAATAGGCAACCCACATGCAGGCGTGCTGGCGCGCTGCCTATCGAGGCCGGCCACGGGCCAGGGCGCCTTGAGAGTAGGCAAAACACATGCAGGCGTGCTGGCGCGCTGCCTACTGAGGCCGGCCAGGGCGCCTTGAGAGTAGGCAAACCGCATGCAGACATGCTAGCGTATCAGAGAGAAGGCACGCTATCCGCACGCCTGCATTGCGTTACAACTCGTTTTCGCGTCGCCAAACGAAAAGCGCTGCACTTATCACCAACTTGATATTTTTTCAAGTTTTT
>NW_026267226.1:631967-635121 GCF_000697945.3 Frankliniella occidentalis
CACCCCACCCCGCCCCGGTTGCACGTTTGGTCCTTAGCGGTGCAAGCCGCGTGCTCTGCTCTGGTCGGCTCTGGCATTTACACATTACAACGAAACAGCAGTTGTCCAAAACCGTACGTACTCATAGCCGCAAGAGGGGAGGGGGAACATGATAGTCACCATTAGAGCGGGGCAGCAGCACTGCTAGCGCGCGGAAACCGATTATTTAAATCCCGCGCGCTCCCGCAGAGCTTCGCGCCTCCGCTCCGGCTCATTGCGGATGAGGATGAGGACACGCAAGGGTACGCGCGCAATACGCACAGGCATATACAACTCGAGCGTGTGGAATTTCCTCGCACTTCTTTCAAGTTTTTTTTGTAGTCTATTTTTTTTTTCGCTCTCGGACCGACGACCACTCTTTGAGCAAAGGGAGCGCCCCTCTGCAAAATGGAGCAGCAGAAGCAGCGCAGCGCTCATTTCCGACACTCCCCGCGCGCGGCTTGGCCTATGGCACGCCTATGGCACGCCTATGGCACGCCTATGGCAGCCTTTGGCTGGGCGGCGGTCAGGCGAGCGCTAGGCCATTGCGCTAATCGCGCTCTTCCGCCGCCACGACGCACTCCTCGGCCACCCGCGGCCGCCAGGTGGGGAGGCCCGCGCACCCGCGTGCTTCTTTCTACAGCTGCTTAGCGTTGTTCCTACTTTTTACTTCTTCTCCTGTACGTCTCCTTTTTTGTTTCGTTTGTAGTTGCAACTTCCATAGCACCAGGCGAGCGCCACGCCGGCCGTGCGCGCGGAGAAGTAGTTTAAGACGCGCTCTGCTCTCATCACGCGGTTCGACATGCGCGCGCGCCTCTGGCCTGGCGGGACCGGAGAGGACCACCGCAGCATCCGGCGGCCATGGAGAGAGAACGCCGAGGAGCAGCCTACTGGAGAGGCCTCTACTGCGGAGCGCGAGCGCCGCCGTGCCGCGAGAGATCCAGTTTCAGAGAGAGCGAGAGAGAGAGAGACACGTCAAAACACAAGAAATAAATCTGTGGCCAGCCTTTGCCGTCGTATATTTGCTCATTACATACATACACCGCGGGCAGGCAGTCAGGCGCAGGCAAGGCGGGGGCAGATGGTATCTGGGAGTCGTAGTAGGCAGCATCATCTGTGAGCGTGCGTGCGTGTGTGTGTGTGTGTGTGTGTGTGTGTGTGTGTGTCCACCACGCCCCCACCTGGACTGGGCTCTTCATCGAGGCGACACACACACAAACACACGCACACTCACTCAAAGGGAGCATTGCATAGCTGCGCCGCACAGCAACCACCGCGACCGCGAGCAGTCAGCCTCTTCCTTCATTCATTCATTCTTTCTCCCAACAGACTCTCCCGCCGCTATCCCGCCGCCGCCGCCACCGTAGTAGTAAACCACTCCACATTCCGCAACGCGGGGTCTCTTGCCGTACGCCGCGCCACTCACACAGCCGAGCCGCTGCCATATCCCATTCACCCCCGCCGCGTACCGTAGAAGAGAGGAGTGCCGGTCACAGATTTATGAGAAAACGAACGATACCGGCGCCGGTAGGGGGGCGCCCCCGAGGCGCTGCCGTGCGGGGCCCCCGCGGGGGTCTGCTGCGCCATGGCCATAGCCTGGGCCCCACGCCGAACGACCTTTCAAATTCCCTTCCATTTCGCCCCTCCGCAACTACTACTCCCCGCCACCACACATACAGTGTACTTGCTCCAGTCATGCGCGTCGCTGCTACTACTACTCCTTGTTCGTAATTACGGAAGAACCGTATCACTGGCCATGCCCAGCAGTACGAATAAAGTGTAATTACCCCCGCGGCCTAAGTATATACACATCGTGAGGCCCAGGCGCGCGTCGTACGTGTGCGTCCTAGAGCTATGCCGTGTGTGTGTGCGTGCGTGTGTGCGCTCGTGTGTGTGAGCGCTGGGCTGGGCTAGTGGTTCCGGCCGTGCCCATCTAGGCCTTTGCCGCTGCTGCTGCTCCTTTGCTATGTGCTTTGAAGATACGTGTAAAATGACGTCGATTGCCTCCGGATCGTATATACGCGTACGGATGGTGGGTACCAGCCTGGTTGTTAGGCCCTTGGCCAGAAGGAGGGCCTCTGCCGGGATCACTACGCGCCGCCCCCGCGCTGCTCTGGCAGAGTGGGCGGAGAAGGAACACGAAAGTAGTAAGTATCTTGATTATCGGCGCAGGGCCCTGGAGAGGCCTCCTGGAGCCCAACGGCGGCCTCACCGGGGGAGGTTGACCCGCCTGGAGCCGCCCATAAGATAGCCACTTTTATTGCTAGGGCCTCAAGAGCGACGGGGCGCGACAGCCAAATTTAAAAATTTCTCAAAAAAAGGATGTGTTTTCTTCACGCTGGGCTTGACATGGAAATGTGGCTGCTTATATGACTCCATCACGCTTGACTTCCCCGCCTCTCGCCCCGCCTGCCTCTCTCCTCCGTCTCTCACACACTCTTTCTCCTCTTCTGTCTCTCATAATTCATTACAGGCAATTCACCTTCGTGCGGTGCTCATCAGGCGCCCGCGCCAGAGACTGCCCAAATCTATTTGGCGCTAGCTGCAATAAGGCATGCGGGCTTATTGTATTCGCAGCTCAAGATAAGGCCAGATGGAAGGAATAATCCCGTGAGGGATCTGTCTGCCTGCCTACCTTACCTTCCTACGCCGCTCGAAAAGGGACTTCCCCCCCAGGCACTGCGCGCGCGCCTGTGTGTGTGCGTGTGTGTGTGTGTGTGTGTCATTACGCCGTCAGCGGGGGCATAAACAAACCGTCACTTAAACTCTCGTCTGCACAAAGTGGAGTAGTAGTGCATTTCTCTGCATACCCCTCTCTGTCCAGTGGACCGCGTGGGCCGTGGAGCCGCGCGTGGCACACACACACACACACACACACACACACACACACACACACACAGCGGGCGCAGCGCAGCGAAGCCCCGCGGGGCAAAGCACTCACACACAGACACACACACGCACGAGCAAGCCTTCCGTGTGTGTTCACCGGCGAGCAGCTCAACTAGAGTACGAAATGGGTGTCATTTTTCAGCAGCGAGCGCAGCAATGCGGCGCCAAGAGGGAAAGCGGTGGCGGTGGTGCGCGGAGCCCCCGGCGGAGTCGGCCACCCGTGAGGCATTCGGTGGAGGGGTGCAAT
>NW_026267226.1:635711-636389 GCF_000697945.3 Frankliniella occidentalis
GAGAGTTTGGAGTGGTCAGTTCAGTTCACTTCCCGCCCACTGAGCCGCTCTGCCGTGGACCAATATCAATGTCCTATTATTTTAATGCGGCTTGGAGAGCGATGCCAAAGCCGCTTGCAGAGGAGTCCCTCTCCAAAGAAGTGGCGCGAATGAGACAAGCGGGGGGTGGCGGGAGGGCAGCGAAAAAGAAAAAAACGAACAGAGAGAGAGGAAAGACGCGTCTGGGGACAACTAACAGTTTCCGGTGTGAACACGCGCAGTCCCGCAAGCCGCGGCGGCAGCGCGCCCAACCCCAATTAAAATGCAATAAAACCGTCCTTCCCGCGGGTCAGCGCGCCGCGCCACGCCCGTACCGTTTCGGAAATTGGCAGGCGACCAACTAATTTCGTATTTCTCTCTTTCCATGTGAAGAGCAGCAAAACGCGCCGGATACGCCAGGACTGCTTTTTCTTCTTTTTTTTTTCCTTCGCTCGAACGAACGCTCAACCAAGTAGGAGGATCATCCAGTTCGCAGCACAGTTTTTAGCTCCTGCGACACTTTGGGGGAGGGGAGGGAGGTGGGGAGACGATACCAGACTAGAAGAAAGCTAGCAAAACTGGCGGCCAAAGTGTGCTGAAACGCTCGTCTATCCGCCGGCCATTCAGCAGATATGGCCAGCCAGCCGCTGATTATGAACG
>NW_026267226.1:641390-642209 GCF_000697945.3 Frankliniella occidentalis
GGCCTGGCAGGGCGTGGCGTGGCGGGGCGGGGCGGGGCGGGGCGGGGCAGTGGCAGCCCGCGGTGGCCCCCGCTCCGCCTTCAGCGGCCCCGCAGCAGCGCCCAGCCGGAACTTCAGCAGCAGCAGCGGCGGCGGCGGCGCGGACGCCCTCAGGATACACCAGAGTGACCTGTCGTTTGTACCCTCGTTTTCAAATAATAAGCGCGTTCTCCCTTCGCTCTCTCCCTCCCTCCCTCTCCTCCTCCACCACCACCGCTAATTGCCAAGTAGTGGTGGCGCCGCCGGGACGCTAGCGACACTTCTTGCGTTCGGAAAGGCAGCCTAGCGTCGGCCGCCCCGCCCCTCCTACAAACTCCGCTCCAGTGAGGTCACCCCGTCGTGACTCCAGCAGCGGGGCGCACTCCAGCGAGACGGGCACGCGACGAGCGGCGGCGACGCACTCCAAAGTGGAGTATACCGCGGGGGGAGGGAATATTACGGCCCGGGTAGCATGACTGATCACGGCTAGGTAAGTAATGGGTTATTCAGTGGAGAGCATTTCGCATAAGGATTGTTTTCATGTCGTCGTTTTTGTGTTGTTCTTTTTTGTTCGTTTTTTAAAATGTTTTTAACCCAGAGAGGAGGGACTACTTTTTGGGGAAGGGACAGGGGCGGGGCGGTGCTCCGGGGACTGCCGCCATTACACGCAACGACCGAGACACGCTGACGACTTGTTCCCAAAGACGTCTCGCGTCGTTATATGGCTTTCAAATTGAAACAAAACGCATTAATTCCACTAGCGTCGGTAGCGCGACGGCGAGTGTCACAAACGCCTGCGGA
>NW_026267226.1:642734-654919 GCF_000697945.3 Frankliniella occidentalis
GTCTCGCGTCGTTATATGGCTTTCAAATTGAAACAAAACGCATTAATTCCACTAGCGTCGGTAGCGCGACGGCGAGTGTCACAAACGCCTGCGGACCGCCAGCCGCCACCCCCCCCCCTCTTCCCCCCCAAAAACATACACTTGTTTTGCGACGAAAATTTCTCTGAAAGGCTGCACAGACAGATGTTATGAAAAGTAGCCCTAAATGATAGTTCGAAAATTAGTTCACAGAATCAAAGACGATTTTTTCGTAAGGCCACAATAGCGTACATAAACTTAAAGTGGGTTTTGGCCACGTTACAGAAAATTACAAGTGATAACTTTTTCGAATAAGCCACAGAAAAATATCTCAAGTGAAGCGCAGATGATCTTCTTCTTCCCCTGCAGCGAGCAGCGTCACTTCGGCAGTGGTAAACAGTGTAGCAATCGGACCAGTTTTCTACCGCCATCCTGACCCGGCCCCTGCTCTTCGCCCCGCGCCCCGCCCGTCCCTCGCGGAGATGCACAAGGAATGATGTCCTTGCCTTTCGCGGCCTCGCGGCCTGGCAGGGCGTGGCGTGGCGGGGCGTGGCGGGGAGTGGCGGGGCGGGTAGGCATCAGATGAGCTGCGGCCAGCCCGGCCGACATCATCTCGATACATAGAATCCCTAGCTTGTGTAATTGCTGCCTTGCCTCCGAGGCACACCTCGCGCGCATAGCGAATGCAGTTTGGGAGTGGCGGTGCATGGCGATGAAGGGCAAAGCAGAGAAAGATGCTAGGTTCTGGAATTTAGCTAATTTTGATTTTGGAGCGCATCGCAATATATATGGATGCGAATTTTTATCAGCCAGCCCGCCCACCTGCGCTGCGCTGCACCGCGCCCGCTGCAGCAGGCCACCTTGCTGGCCGAGCCCTCGCCTGAACGCACCGCCGATAGCGGATCTCTGCTTGTGGCGTGGCGTGCGAGTGAAGGTGTGGCCGCGCGCTGCGTTTGCTCCGGTTGCAACGAGGGGCTTAGCGGTACGAAACAACGGCGGGGGAGGGAGAGAGAGAGCGAGTGAGAGGGAGAAGAGGGTGAAGGAGATGACCAAGGATAAGACGAAGAGAAAAGAGCAAGGGGAGCGGCGGCGGCGTCTTCCGCACGCATGTGTGTGCGTGTGTGTGTGTGCACGCAAAAACGATGTCCCGGTGAATAGCAGGTGGTGGTTGTGGTTGTGCAGGTGGTGGTGGTGTAGGTGCTGGTTGTGGAGGTGGTGGCGCAAGTCAAAAGGCGGCCACAAAGGTCCAGGGTCCAGTTGAGTCCGCTCCAGGGTGGGTAATGAGGGGCATATCGAGTGACAATGGCCGCCCTGCGCCACACGGCGCACAATAAAATACATAATATACGAAATAAAATCAAAATAAACGCACACACACGCACAATGCAAAACATGGGGAGGGTGAGGGAGGTGAGTATCAGCAAGCAAGCAGCTGCCAAGGGGGAGCTTCCGCGTGTCCACGCCAGTTGTGAGGAGAGGCATCTCGATGCGCGCACGGGGCATCACACATGCACGCCAACACACACACGCACACACACACACACACACATTAGCAGCGTGCGCGGTGTGGTGGCCGAGCGTGGCGGGGCGCGGCGGAGCGTGGCGGGGTAGCGTTTCGAGCGTGCATTCCTCACCCGCCATAATTTATGCATTCCTATTTCCGATTTGCGGTTCGACAGGGAGCTGGCGCCGCTCCAGAAGGACACGGCCGCGGCAGCAGCACAGCAGAACAGAACAGCGCCTCACCACCGGCACGGCACAGCACAGCCGCCGCACAGCCGCGCACAGCCGCGCACAGCCGGGCACAACCGTCCCGCGCCACACGCGTGTCGAGCGGCAAGCGCGGCCCGGCCCCGCCCGGCAAAAGTGAAACATTTTCTCGTCCGCAAATCCGTAATCCGCAAAGTTATATATATATATATTCGTCGAGAACAAGGCAGTCCACTGTGAAATAGAGGGAGACAGAAGCGCCCAAGAGTGTCTTTCTCTCTCTCACTCTTTCCACGGGAGGAGTCGCGCCGTCCTGCAGCAGACAGAGACGAAGCGGAATGCGTTCACTTGTTGGACAAGATGCCCCGGCCAGAGCAGCTACCGTGCCCGGCCGCCCGACAGCTGACAGAGGGCGGTCGTTACTGAACGGCCGGGTCTGGGTCATCCCCGACGACCAGCCAGATCCGCACGCAGATCTACACACCAGAACGAGCATTATTTCCCGCCGACTGACCAGCAGCGGGCGGGTGAGGGGCGGGCCCAGCGGCGGCGGCCGCCATCGCCACCCACTCGGTGAAAGGGACGAATCAGGTGCCAAATCGATAAACCAGGGGGCGGAAACACCACCGCGGTCGCGCCTTCGCCTTTCCCCATCAACGCCTTGCCTCCTCGCGATCGATCCCGCAGTCGAGATATCGACGTGTGGCTGCCGGGGCCAAATGTGCGGCCATTTTCCACCCGGTCTGAATTATAATCAGCGCGCCCAGCCCCAGCCCGGCACGAGCCCAATTTATTTGTGCGATTATCTCGAGTTGGGCCCGCGCGCGGACTCGAAAATCGAAACGTCACTTACAGTCCGGCGGCGGGAACCAGTTCAGTGCCGGCGGTCCCCATCCCGGGCCGGGGCGGCGGCGGCCGGGGCTTGCGGGCTCGAGTCGGAAGGTGCCAGCGTCGATTTCTCCGGCTGAGCCGGGAGAGGAGAGGCGACCCAATATAAATCGGTCCTAATTTGAACAGCGCGCTCCGCGGGCGGGGGCCCCTTCTGGTTGGTGCAGCAGACGGGCTGGCCACGCCCCCCGCACCTCCCCGTAGATTAGCAGCCCGGAGCCCCACGGCGCCCCACGCGTGCATGTTCCTGGGCTGGGACCCCTTCACCGGATACGCGCCGGCCGGCGTAAGAAAAGGGCGTCCGGGACGACGACAGGCGGCCGGCAGGCGGCGCCGCCGCTGGCATGGACATGTCCGAACGACCCAGGCTTTGGCCCCAAAGAGGCACTAAAATCCGAGCCGCCCCGCGGGGATTCCAGAGCTGCCTCTGGAGTGCCTCTGGAGCCAACTGGAGCCATCAAAGAGCTCCGCAGCGCGCCCGGCGCCCAGCCGCGCGCAGCCCAGCCCAGCCCCAGCCCGGCCCGGTCGCCTAACGAGACAAACGCACACTATTATACGCCCCGAACAGAACAGAGCCAAATAGAACACGTTAGCATTCTGAGAAAAACACGCCCGGCTGATGTCTCTACTCCATACATAACTGGTCGGGTTGGGTCGCTTCTGTTTCCCAGGACACTGGCCCCCGGCGGCCCCGGCACGCTAGGTGCGAGTGTATCGGCTGCATCGAGCCCGCTGGCCCGCTCTAATCAGAGCCCAGGACCCCGGGTGGATGGATGGACCAGCGGACACTCAGTCGCTGCGTGTCGGAGTGTTTGACCCCGCTGCTGCAGACCGCACCGCTCGGCGCACCGTGGTTAGCTAATTACACACCAGTAACAGCGCCGCCGGCACATTAGTGCACGGCAACACCCAGTCAGTCAGTCAGCGGGCCGGCGGCGCGCAGCGGCAGCAGGCGGCAGCCACGCGACGGGACCGCTGACCCGCCCCGCCCCGCCACCCCGCCACCGACACCTCCATCTTCTTCCCATTCTCATTCCTTCTTCTTCTTCGCTGTTCAATTATTACCAAAGCGCGGCGCCCCGCCTCCCAAAGCCGTGGGACCTGCTTACGCAACGAGAACGCGCAGCGCCGGCGCGCGGGGGGATCGATAGGGACCAGCAGCAGCAGCAGCAGCAGCAGCGGGGACCAGGGAAAAGTAAATGGCATAAATTTTCCGGCGCGCTGCTAATGTCAAGTCACTCAGCGCGCCGGCAGCCGGCCAAGTCGGGAGCGGCGGCGGCGGCGGGGACGCGATGGGGCCCGCGATAGGACAAGGCGGGGCGGGGCGGGGTGGGGCGGGCAAGGCAAGGCAGGGCGCGGCGGGGCGCTACCAACTACGGTCATTCCCCAATACTCCTATAACCGCCGCGGAGGGGCGCTCCAAATAGGTTCCCACGCCGGCCTGGCCGCGCCGCCAAGGGTGTTGGTCTCCAGGCGGCCCGGCGCGGCGCCCCGCGGGGCCCAAATTGCAGAGGCGCGGGTCGAGCGAGGAATGCGACCCGTTTGGTGGACTGGATGCGGCACTCACCTGGACGTATTCGACGCACAGGTCGATGGATCCCACGAAGTTGCAGACGTCGCCGACGCTCCAGTGCGCGATGTTGGCCGCGTCGCTAGCGCTGCAGTCGGCGGAGGCGTGGCCCGTGGTGGAGCACAGCGCGCTGCAGGTGAGCGGGCTGGGCGAGCCGGGGGCGGCGGTGGCGGCGGGCGGCGTCCCGGGGGCGGCCAGCCGCGGCGAGGACAGCGCCCGCGACGGCGGCGTCCTGGTGGCGAGCCGCTCCTTGGAGCTGCGGATCAGGCTGCTGGGCAGCCCGAGCAGCGAGTCCACGCCGTACAGGTCGCCGCCCACCAGGTCGCGCTTGCGGCTCTTCTTGGGCGGCGCCGCGCCCGACGACAGGTCCAGGGGGCTGAGCGGCGAGGGCGCCGCCTCGGCGGGCCGCTTGTGCGCGCCCTTTAGGTACGTCTCGAGCTGGTTCTGGTGCGAGCGCTGCACCATGCTCACGAGCGCCTGCGTCGAGCTCATGTCCATGACGGGCACGGCGCCGGGCAGCGCTCCGGGCAAGGTGCCGGGCAGCGACCCGGAGAACAGCGGCGAGAACAGCAGGCTGGAGTGCGCGCCGTCCGACACGGCCGAGGTGGCGCTGGCTACCGAGGAGGGCGGCGACTTGGCCTTGTGGGGCGCGTCGCTGTGGTTGCTGCCCTCCTCGCGCTCCCGCTCGCGCGCCTCGCGCTCCCTCTGGCGCTCCAGCGCCAGGCTGGCGATGCGCGACGCGCTGCCCGCGCCGCCGGACGAGGACGCCGACGGCGCCGACTCCTTGGCGGGCGTGGCGCCGACGCTGGCGGGCGCCGCCAGGTGGTGCAGGGGGGAGACGACACCGGGAGGCACGGGCACGCCGGGCAGCGGCCCCAGCGGCGGCATCAGAAAGGGCGACGCCCCGACGCCAGCCTTGTAGGGGAAGCGGGGGTCGAGCGCCGCGGGGAAGCCGTTCCGCGTCGCACTGTAGAACCTGAAACACGCGGACAGAAGGCGTCAAACACTCGCTCAGCACACACGTCGTCTGCTAACTACTTCAAAGCCCGCCCCACCCCTTGCGTGGGCCGCCCCGCCCCGCCCCGCCCCAGTCGGTTGACTGCTGATCGCCGGCCGGGCGCCGCGCTGCGCTGGGCCGGGAGCGGCACGTCATTACTCCGGATTGAAATGTCTGGCCGCCCCTCCGGTTGGTGGCCGCTGGCCGCGAGGCGGGGCGGGGCGGGGCGGGGGCAGCTTCCTGCTCCATTGCGCGTCCTGATTGGCGAGAGGGCGGCGGCGGTGCGGGGGCGGCGGCCCGAGCCTAGCGGCGCGGAGCAGAGAGAGAGAGACACACCAACCCAATTAACGACAAAACCTTTTCGGCGCGGCTGGTTGACGGCCCGCCCCCAAGGGCCCCGCGGCCACCGCGATAACGAGGGTCCGATCCCTGACCCGAGCCGCCTCCGCTGCCGCCTCATCTGACACGCCTGCTTGCCCGCCAACCCCCCTCCGCCGCGCCAGGTCCAAAGCCCCCTCTCCTCCGGCTTTTCACCTTTTCAGCGCGTTGTCAGGGGCCCGGCAGCAGCAGCCGATCGTAAGAGCGAACCCGTGTTCTGCGATACCCTGGCACAGCCCTGTCCCGCCCCGCCCCGCCACTCCACGCCCCGCGCGCTGCACTGACCCTCATTGCCCCGCCACGCCCCGCCACGCCACGCCCAGGCACATACCATGTACCCCGCCATTCAAGGCATTCGGACGACGTTGCAGCCGTCGTCGCGGAGCCTTCGTCCGAAAAACCGTCCTTTTCGCGAGCGCGCTCTCTCACGTTCGCACCGCCTCCCTCGGCGACACACGAGAAGACAACCTCCGCTCCGGACGCGGCCCATGTCCGCGGTGAGACGGACCTCGGCCTGACCCGGCCCCGTATTCTTTGCCCCTACAAGAAGAAGCTAAAAGCCGCCGTGGACCTGCTCCGACAGGCCACGCGGTAAACGCCGGTAAACGTCGATGCTACCCTACCGCCGACACTACTTGCGCCGCAAGTTGCGAGGCGTCAGCGTCGCGTCGGCTTCGACAGACTCTTCATCCACAGCACCCCCTCTTCCTCCCCCCGCCTCCTCACGCGCGTGCCTACGACCTGAGGCTGCTGCTGCGACTGGCTCCAGACGGACGGACTTCCAACGGCCAGCCCGACAGCCCGTCCGGTCCCGCCGACTGGCTACCGATGTTAATAAAATTACCACAAACAGTCTGATGGAATTTGCTGCTACTACCACTTTGCTCGCCACTCGCCCCGTTCCCTTATTTATGTATATCTCTCTCTCTGCCGCGGCCGGTTCTGCCCGGCAGCATGCAGGCGTGTCGCGCTCCCCTAAAGCCTAAAGCGCCGTCTTCACTTACTCGTCCGGGTGCACGTACTGGTACTTGGCGGCCAGGTTCCGCATAAACTCGCTGTAGTTGTGCGTGACGCTGTCCTCCATGGCTTTGAGGTGGCTGCTGATGTTGTTGTTGTTCAGCGTGCTGTTGTTATTGTTGCTGGACGCCGTCCTGGACGGGCTGGCGGCGGGGCTGGTGCCCGCGGGGTGGCCGACGGAGGACGCGGGTGGCGACGAGGGCGTCCCGCTCCGCGACAGCGACGAGGTGGAGGCGCTGTCGCCCACCAGGCCGCCGCCGCCGCCGCTGGGAGACAGCCGCTCCGACTTGATGGCCGAGCGCGCGCCGTTGAGCGCCGTGGTGGGGCTCTCGTAGGAGCGGGGCACGGAGCGCCTCTTCCGGTGAGCGCTCGCGCCCCCGCTCAGGGCGCTCGCGGCCGAGGGGCGCACTGACGAGGCCGACGACGACGAGGAGGCCATGGAGGACGCCAGCGGGGCTTGAGGGTGCGGCCGCAGCACGTCCGCGCTCGCCACGCCGCTTGACTCCGACTCAGGCTGCCCGCCTGCAACAGAAAACAGAGACTGCATCAGCAAAAGAGACACTCGCTTGGAACAGTTTCTCCCCCCAGACACCCGAGACCCGCCCAGCCAGGCCAGGCCGTCCACCCGGGGGGGTCAGTCAGTCGGGAGACTTGACCGCGGGGCCGCGACCCACCACGCCCCGCCACGCCCTGCAGCACGAGCCGCAGCAACCATGTCAAGCGGAACTGGTCGAGTTGAGTTGGCTAGCAGTTCGCGGAACGCCTGCTCCGGACGAGACGGCCCGAGGGGAGGCTGCGCCGACTGCACCGCCCGTCCCTCTGCAGCCCTCCGCGCCAAATGGACCGGACATCCGCGTAACTCTCGGCGACCACGTCGGCGCCGGCGCCTGCCAGACGGCGCGAGACAACCGAGACGGCACTGTCAGCGGCCGGTAGTGTCCCCCGGGTCCCGCCAGCCCCGCAGCTGGAAAGCGCCGTCGGAGCTCGAGGCAATACTGTACCCTGTACCGCGAGGCACGCGTGCGTGCGGGTCACCTACCCGCTCGGTGCCGTAATTGACCATCCATGAAGAACGTACAACATTCGAGTTGCAAACCTGCCAAGTTCGGTCAAAGCGAGCTATCATAGCGCCTGATAGGTAGGCAACATCTTGTCTGCAGTGCATGCGTGTACTGCGGGGTGGCCTACCTCAAATATCGCAGGCGCCAAGCACCCGAAAGTTTGCCGAATGAATCGGAGAAAAATGGACGTACTTTCTGGACGATCCCTAAGGCGCCACACGGAGCCGGCGCTCGGCGACGGTCCCCGCTCTTATCTCTCCACAACGACCTTTAGCGACCGCCCCCCGACGCGGTTATGCTTTTCATGACACCTGGCGCAACGCTTTTATTTCTGCTGCGCCGTCCGAAGACATGAAATAGACCTGGAGCAGACAAGGACGCCGGCGGACAGAGACGCAACGCGCCGCCGCGGCTGCGCTTGACACCGGGCGGGCCGGTCGCGGGGGAGGGGAAAGGGGGTGGGGACAGAGCGACGCGGTGTTCCCCGCGGACAGGTGACGGGCCCCCGCGACCCAGTCGGAGGAAGGGGGGGAGGGGGAGCATGGCGGACCCATTCAGCGCCGCAGCACTAAAAGCCAAGTCAAGGAGCCGCGCCGTGACAGGCCGTCCCTTCACTCGGCGCGGGGCGGGGCTGGGCGGGGTGAGGCGCAGCGGGCCCACTGGGCGCGCCCACGCACACGCGCGGCCAAGTGAAGGGGCACGGCCGGCCGCGCAGCCGGACACGGGGGGGACCCCCAGCGCGGGACAGGTGGCTACAAAATGCGAGCTGGCTACTTTGGCAATCGCAGCACAAACCCTTCCTCCTCCTTCTCCTCCGGCCCGCCGCCGCCGCTGCCGCCGCGCCGCCCGTGACGAAGAGAAATGATCTGGGCCGCCGTGCCGCTCCGGGCCGCGCGGCGCTCCGCGGGAAGGACATATATCGTGTAGGACCCCACCCGCACCTCCTGTATATATTATTAGTATGAGATCAACTGACGATACTTTTAAGGAAAGGCGGAGACCTTTGACCGCCGAGCCTATTGGCGGGATGCCACCTAGAGGCAGCCGCCGACTGAGAGTAAAAGTGGAGCTCAGTCGTAGCCGAGAGTCCGAGTCGAGAGTCAGTCAGGAGAAGTCGTAGTGGAGAGGAGCAGAGCTAGCGTCAAGATGTAGACGCAGTAGTGTATAGTGTACATTGTAACATCCGAAGAGACACCGATAATACACACCTTGATCAATGTGCTTTGTGTACGTCAATCAATGAGGGAGCATACGAACCCACACCAACCCTCATCCCACATACAACAACCACAGTGGTGGGCAGCGGTGCTCTCATTGATATGACCTCCATGAAGCATAGATCACAGGTTTGTCTAATAGGTAAGTACAGCGATCCATTTCCATCAATATCATTTAAACTTACTTGTCGGCACCCGCGCGTGCCTGTTGCTCCCCCGTGCGCGCGTGACCTAGTCATGCCGCAGCCCTGTTCAGCCCCGCGCGCCCTTCCCGCACGCGTATGTCTTTGCTAGTGAAAGTGCGCACATAATACAACCTTTACGCCATGCTCAAAATGGATATGCGAATCGCACGTCAATCCACTGTTTGTCACAATAATTTTTAATCATGACCTCTAAATTTTCTTACGGTATTGCATCTCCATACAGTTCTAGTTCTAAAGCTTTAATTTCAATGAGTTTGTGCACCACGCGCATTAACAAAGTGCAATCTTTCCATAATGTGCAATATCCTAGCTAGAAAAGTTCGATAAAAATAAAATAGAGCGGAACGCGCTGCGCCGCACCGCGCGCCGCAGGCGTCCGCACGGCTGTCTATTCTTAGCCCTAGCCGAAATCGAGCTACGCACCTTATTTTTTCTGTCGCCCAGAGATCCCCCTGCGTCGGAAATAATCTGACCCATTTTGCCGCGTGACATTCAAACACTGAACTTGAAACCTAAACAGACTGTTTTAATTTTGATATTTTTAATGTTCCAGGAAAATTGACATCTTACTACTTTTCTGCTATTACGTAACCAGTACTTAATTTAACATCTTTTAATTTTACAGTGAGCCACTTAATTGGTTCTTAAGTACAATTAAACATGTCGGTATCAGCGCCATCTTTATTATCTTTAGTTGATAACTTCTCTGGAGAGGACGAATGTTACGGGCTGGAAGACTTTCTAATGTGCATAGAAGCCGCAGCTTCATTCAAACCTGACATTACTGATGCGCAACTCAATGCCATAATAATACTAAAATTACGTGGAACCGCTAGAGAAGTACTAAGTGCTCAACCAAAGCTAACGGAAGGAACATCTGAGGCTCTTATCAAAGCGCTTCGCGATAGATTTGAACCTCTAATTGACCGATACTCGGCACAGCAAAAAAAATTTTCGTCATGCATTCAACTTCCAGGCAAAAGGTAACGAAATGTAAATAATGTATGGAAACGAACATGATATCGTTTGTCCAAATTCAAGCGCTCATAGAAACGTGTAGCCAGACCCTGATGTAACTGCGGCTGAATCGTCGCCTGCTCAGGCAAAAGGTAACGAAATGTAAATTATACATACAAACAAAAATAATATCGTGTGTCCAAATTCAAGCGCTCATAGAAACGCGTAGCCAGACCCTGACGAACCTGCGGCCGAATCGTCGCCTTCTCAGGTGAAAAGGTAACAAAAACAGCAGTCATTCTATTTTAAATGAATGAAAACGACAACGGTATAATTTGTCATATACGAGCGTACATAGAAGCGTGTAGCCAGACCCTGTAGAATCTGCGATCGTCGCCTTCTCAGGTAAAAATGTAATAATATTAGTACTTCTATGATGAATGAGTCAAAACGCAAATACAAGCGTAATATGCGGTAATAACTTCTTGAACAAAATAAGAAACTTACCGAATTTCCAGTCGAACCGAAAATGCTTTGAACAGCCAGTAAATTTACACCAAGTATAATTATAAATATCCTATTTATAAGAAAATCTTTTCTAGTATTACTTTCCTCAGAGAGCATAAGGACCAACAGTTCTTCGAAAATGCATCACAGGAAAATTAATTGTAAATCCTTCAATGATTTAGCAACAACTTGAAAACGTTGCCATTCTCTGTTAAACTTGATCTACAATATTTAACTGTTGGTATTCAATTCATAATGCAGTGTGATAAGTCTCCCACAAATCATTTCCATGATGATTCGTATCTGGACGAGACAACCACTGCTGAAACCCATCCCTGCTCGCGCTCACCCGCTTTTCAGCAGATATAAGAACACTATATGTGATCAATTTTAAGGCATTTATGTGGTTGTGCAGATTTCATTTTGTTGCGTTTTACCATCATCATGCAACTGTTATCACTAACTTAATACCAGTTATGTATAACTCCAACCACAAGCTGCAAGCCACTAACAACGTGCTTATGCAATTTCTTCAAATGTCAGCAAGAAGCTCTTTGCAGTTGCCAAATGTTGTGGAATATATTACTAAAATGCAATTAACATTTTAACAAACGTCATATCCACAACAAGGCACAGCAACTATTTGCATGAAAGTAACACCGTTACAGATCACTTCAATGAATTGAGCGAGAGAAAATGCTCAACCTAACACTAACTAAAATGAAAAAAAAAAGGGGAAGGTGTTTTAATATTTTTCTCTCTCAATTTAGCGGAGGAGCAGACGGTCGAATGTTATATTCAAAAAAACGGTCAAATGTTATTAGTCATTTCGGAATATCTTATCGTAAAATCGTAAACGAACCGTTTTCTATTCTTGATATATACTTAGCAGTTATTATTGTATTCACATAAGCAAACAATTACTAGTTCAGATTACATCAAATCACCAACAAATTGTTAAAAAAAATTTTTTTTTTAATATATTGGTGATATTCAATGATTACAAACAATTGAAATTCAAGTTTGATGCTGCATCTATTGGTAAAATAATTACTATTTTAACAGAAATTCATACTTATCAGTTTTCGAATTTAATTTGCATTTTTGCATTTTTCGATCATGCTGTTATTATGCTGGTCTATTTTAGTGTGAAAAACTCTTAATGAGACACTTATAACAACCAAACGGATAAAGAATCTCATTGTCTAAATGCCGCAAGCAATACGAAATTGCTTCTTTTCATGGAACGCAATCGAGACATGTGTGACGATAATTGACTTGAAAATATATATATACAGTTGGCTAACTGAGTTTGACAGCATGGAGTACAAGCACCTAGCCGTTCTCCAGCACCAAGGAAATCCGACGATTATGCTCAACCTCATGGACGCTCCACCGAATCTCGTCCCAAATGGACTGGATATCATTCTGCACCCCATGGAGCGGTGTGCACAATTTGGACGCCCCTGGACCATCATCGATGCAGTCACAAGCACTCATCTAATTCCAAACAGCGGAAGTTGCATACTTTCCTGTCCAGCTAAGCTACGCCCTGTGCTAGCCCCAGCAGCAGCACGAGACGGATGGAATTGTCCTTTTTGGACCCACCCGCAACGAGTTGCAACCATCAACCACTGCTGGACAACATCCGAGCCAACA
>NW_026267226.1:661949-662411 GCF_000697945.3 Frankliniella occidentalis
GCCGGGTGTGACGGGTCAGACTGGCCCGGGCCCGGACCGAGCAGGGAGCAAAGCATATAACACCGAAAACTTAAAAATTTTGCAAGGGCGGACACGTATGAAAAATTTCAACGACAAAAAAAATGGGAAATAAAAAATGTGACTTATGCGTATGCGAGGAAGAGGTCGAATGCTCGATTGAAAGGTTCAGAACATCGTAAAATAAAATTACAGATAACTTGTGGAATTCTTGAAAACTGCTTTTACTGTGTTTTGCATGAATTGTCATTGGGGAAGGGCGAGCGGGCAGTCAGCAGGGTGACTCAAGAGGCGCGTGGGCGCAGTGCGTTCGAACGACGGCAGGGATGACAGCGAAGCGCTTCCAGTGGCCAGTTCAGGTGATAAGACACACGCGTAATTTTCGGCGGGCGGAGCCGGCGAGCGGCGGCAGCACGCCCATAAAATGGCAGCCCGCGTATGTAT
>NW_026267226.1:662461-663908 GCF_000697945.3 Frankliniella occidentalis
GGACATAACGCAGCCAATGGGGACGATACGGTCCACATATTGATCGGGCGCCATTCATCTCCCTCGGGAGTGCGGCGCGGCGGCCGCGGCCCGACCCGTGAGAAAAGTGGGGTTATGTTGACCCCCCCCCTTTCCTCTCCCCACCTTACACACACACAACTTCGTCTTCACACGAGCAATGGGAATAAAGGCAGACGGTGTCGTTGAGCGCGCGGGGGAGCTTTTAGGCCGCAGTTGCATCACGCCGACGTGCGTCATCGTCGTGGGCCAAGGTGGCGCACTGCTGGGGCTGTTTGGCCGCGAATAGTGAGCTTTTTGCTGACGGGGCGGGGTGGGGCGGGTCTGCACAGGCGGTTCATCCAATCGGATACAACGCGGCGCTGCTGCTGCTGCCCCTCCTCCTCCTCCTCCTGATCCAGGCGCCTTTCTACATTTTACGGCATTATGATACTCGGCCGTCCTGGCAAAAGATCAAACAACATCTTTTCGCGAGGACTGAGATGTCGTGTGTGTGGCGAGCTCCACTTCTCGGCGGGATAAAGCTTTTCTCCGCCACTTTTTTGTTTGTTCTGATTGTTTTCTTTCTGCTATCCTCGTCGCGCCCATCCCGAGACGCCCGCCCGACAACCCGGCAGCAGGAGGAGGACGGCGACGACGTCCATTTATTTTCGTGTTCATGTTAATGCCGGTGGCCACGGTGGTGACAGCGGCGACACGACGCAGCGGCCGCGAGAAACGCGAAGAACGGGGCGTTCGGGCGCTCAACGGCGACGCGCACGGGAAAAAAAATGTGATCGATATTCCTGCGTTTTTGATAGCATACCAGTCCGCGCGGCGACACACAACATCCAAATGTCGTCGCCAACAAGCGGGCCGAGCGTTGGCCGTGCTGCAGTTTCTTTTCGTTCTTTTTCTGCTTTTTGTTTATGTCACTATCTTCCTCAACCACTAACTCACTCACATTCACTACTCACTCCCCAAACTCACCCACCGCATTTAAAATGGTGCCAAAAATCCAACAACAATAAACACCGGCGTGACTGCCCGGCCGGGGCCGGCTGGAAAGAGGTGGAAAGGAGAGGGGGGGGGGAGATGCAGAAAAAGAAATGGAACCGCGGCGGGGAGAAGAAGGGGTGGGACATTAAGTGAAGAAAAGCGATGGTATCGGATCGGGAGTGAGGTGAGATTGAAGGTGCGAGGCAGAGTGCGGCCGGAGTGGGGCGAGGTGAGGTGGAATGAGGGGGAGGAGGGGGGGGGGGCTAACCGGGCGGCGAGGCTGATCACAGGCCCCCGCCGCGGTGCTTTGTTTGGGTAGCCGAGGTCACAGTTCACTCCTCGGGCGAGAAACAGAACGGGGAAGGGGGGAGGGGGGCATTTACTGTGCACCATGCTGGGAAGAGTGAGAGAGGAAAAATCTTAAAATGCAGTAGCACCTGACGGTATTTCT
>NW_026267226.1:664213-668623 GCF_000697945.3 Frankliniella occidentalis
GTATTAATAACGGGGAGATTGATAAGGAGACCGCCGTGGCGGCCCGACCAGAACTACGCGGCCCCGACCCGGAATAGATGGCCGCCCTAAGCGGTTCGACGCGGAGGGGCGCGGGGGACGCGGGGCGTGCGGTTGGCGTGGAGGCCACATGGCTCCCCAGCGGCCAGGCCATGCCCCGCGGCCCGAGCTGCCCGGACACCTGTCCGTCCGGAACTAGACATGATTGTCCAAAAACAGGGCGTGTTGCGGGGCGGCGCGGGGCGGCCTGTCGCTGCGCAGTACTCCAACGCGATGGCGCGGCGGGGACCGTCACCAGGTAGGTAAGGTGCTGGCTGTTGTCGTCGTCGTCCCCCTCGGGGTCACGGGCGGCCAGCGCACCGGGGCTGCTGCTACAGAGTTGCCGCACCAGAGCAGGGCGAGCAGGTCAGCGGCAGGGCCTGACCCCGTAGAGCCCCCGGCGCTGCATGCCGCTCACGTGTGGGAAGTCCCAGCCCGGCGCAGCCCCCAGCATGCAGCGCACGTTGGCCGCCTGAACCCCACACCTGCGCACCTGCGGAGGGCGAGGGCCAGCACCAGCGGCCATGACATGACCGAAGGATTCGGCGTACCGCACATCAGAATACACCTATGACGGACAGCAGGCGGGGCTATGGGCAGTGTGTGCCCGTCAAAACTGGGCCTGGGCCACGACACCTGCTGCCTGACCGGGTCGACGGGCAGGTGCAGTTGACATCCCGAGCGCCGCTATCAGCTCTGTCGCCAGGCCAGGGCAGCCCGCCTCCCCGCCGACCTCTCCACTTGACACCAAATCGTTGCACCTGCCGCTGCCGCCGCGGCGCGCCGCTCCGCCCCCTCCTCCCCCGTCCACTCACCGCGGGCGTCGCGCTCGTCGGCGCCCCGGGTTCGGGACGCGTCGCGGCGAAGAAATTTAAAGCCGACGACGCGATATCTAATCGCGTTGACAACGAGGAAGTTCCGCGAATCAGGCGGGTGTTTCCTACCTCAAGGCGTCACCACGACGCGACGGTCTTCGTGTCGCGGGGCACTGGGGGCGTAATCCACAGGGTGGCACAGCAGGTGGCCAGCACGGACACACACACTCACACTCGCACAGACACACGAACACACACGCGGCACACGCACAGACACACGCGCACACGGCGGACAGTCACAGGTGGGGCAGCTGGCATGCACCTGACACTCGAGTCTCACGTTACGCGACGCAGCGAAACACAGCACCTGGCGACCGGCAGGGCACTGAGCGGCTGAGCGCGGTCGAGCGCTGCCCGCCCGGCTCGGCCCGCCCGGCGGCGCGGCGGCGGTGGCAGCAGCGGCAGCAGCAGCAGCAGCGGCGGCGGCCCGGGCGGGGCGTGGAGCTCACCTCGGCCACCTCCGGAGGGGCCCGCTGGGGCGCACCTCGCCGGCTCGGCAGCGCTCGGCCCGCGCGACGCGTGGCTCGGCTGCGCTCGCGCAGGGAATGCAGCTCGGCTCGGACGCTCGTCGGCCGCCCTACCCCGAGGCTGGACGGGCCGACCGAGCCCGGGCCGATCGGCTCGGCTGCCGGCGGTAGCAGCGGGTACCCGCGGGTACGGCGGAGAGAGGGGGGAGGGGACCTGGCCGAGCCCCGCGACCCACGCGTGAGGCCGCAGCACCTGTCCAGCCCGCCGGGGTCCGGGCCCGCAGGCAGCCGACAGGGACTCGAAAGGGACCCGAGAGGGGACCCTCACCGCTCACCACACACCCTGCGGCACAAGCGTTCTACACAGGCGAGCCTCTACGCCCAGCAGAGGACGATGCCAGAAACATCACAAGAGTAGGACGACAACGATTAAGTTTGTCCTACGGCTTACACACGACTAAGCCCACGCCAATCCTCTGGAGCGTTTAAAGGATCACACCACACAAACCCTTTTTTGTCGACGCGCTTTTGCAGAACGGCTGCGCTAGCGCCGGCTAGGGCCAGGCCCCGCCCCGCGCCCGCCCGCCCCGGCCGGCCAGTGTCGGAACGCTTTGCAAGTCTAATGCGCGAGGGCAGGGCGCGCGTGCCTCCCCGCCGATATGAGCCGGAAAAGCTTTAAGCACCGCTAATGAGAACATATCAACCAAACGCGTATCGGTTACCTAGTTAATTAATTGAAATGCATCCATTTTAATGGGCGGAAGTGCAGAGCGATGGGGCTTTGCCAACGCGTTAGACTACAAGCGTTGCCACTCGCGGCGCGGTGTTACAACCGTCGCCATTGCTCTCTGCGACAACACGCTCTCCTCGCCTCCAGTTGGCTGCTGACGCTGTTCGATCAGACCGGCCCGCGCGCGCGCGCGCCTGCGCCCGCGTCAGGACGCTGCGGCTGGACCCAAACTTGTCACCGTCAGTGGCCCGTGTTGCAGGGCGCAGTCAGTGCGACCGACCGCCTCTCTCTTTCTGTCTCTCTCGCACGCACGGCCTTTTTTTATGCGTCGCGCGCGCGCCCGCCGGGCAGGCCTGCGCTGCGCGCCGCGTCGTGGACCCCGTGGGCCCCGGCGGCGCCAGCTCCCCTCTCTTGATCGCATTGCAGAGATAGGGTAAAACGGAAAAAAATTAAAACAAATAATAAAAACTGCTCACATTACTTAAAATTCATTTCGCGCGTGTGTGCTCCGTACGCTTGCTGGTGTGACTGCTCTGAATAAGAGAAAGGGAGATGGAGACGGCCGGCCGCGGCGCGCGGTGGGGGAGAGGGAGGGGGCGGCAGCTGGAGATAGCTGTCGGAGGGGAGGGGGGAGGAGGGAGACCGCCTGGCGGGCTGCCCGGGCCACACGGCACCGCGCGCCCACGGCCTAGGAGCGCCTAACTATTCCCGGGTAGGCAACCCGCTACCCTCCGGAGCGTTTTGGGGCGCCCCTCATCCCCTGGCTGCCCGCGTAGAGGGGAGGAGCGCGCGAGCAGCAAGAAGGGGAGGAGCAGGAGCACGGGCTCCCGCGCGTCCGCCCGGGGCGGCCGAGGCGGCTGGCACGCGCGGTCGGGTAGAAAGTCGGATTCGAAGGGAGACAGACGGCGCGCCCCTCCGCTTCCCGCCAGGCCGCGTGCACTAATTCCATCGGTAAGACTCCATTAACACGAGCCGCATAATAAATTCCGCAATAAAACGTACGGAGGCCCCTCGTGCGTGTGCGCATATAAACCAGCGCGGCCTAGGAGAGGAGCCTACACGGAAGCTGGGCGCGCGCTGCGCAGCGCTCCGCGGGGGGTGGCCTGGCCTGGCCTGGCTGGGCGATCCGTGACGTGACGCACAGTCACGCCGGAGTCCCTCCTCCGGTACACCCCGGCCCCGCCCCGGCACGCGTGCACCACGGGGCACACCACCGCAAAGCACTGCCGGCCGAGAACGTTGCAGGAGAACGCCCCCGCGGTCACGCTCGGCCGGGTCGCGGCAACGGCGGCGGCGGGGTCCTCCTTGTGCGGCAGGAGGATGTTATAAGCACGACCAATTTAACACAATATTGGAAGGCTGTGATGGGGAATAAAGTACACACTGCAGGTGCTGCCGCAGAGAGAGAGAAGGTACTACTTAGTGACGGTGGTGAGGTCGGCCGAGCATGAGGGCGCGCGGCGACGTCAAAGGAACGCACCACCACCACACCACCACCACGGCGGACCGCGGGGCGGGGGGTGGTGCGGCGCGCCGCTGCCGAGCAGCGGGTTGTGTGCTCGCCCTCCCCCCCTCCCCTCCCCGCTGACCACACTCTCCTTATCGCCACCCACCCGCACTAATTACGCGCAATCTCTGCCCCTCTGTTTGCCGTATATTTCCATCCGTCTTTTTGATGTCGCTGCTCCCGGCGCCGGCCAGCTGGGCCAGAAAGACCCCGGGCCGTGGGCACATGCTGCTGCTACTGCTATACGGCACCGCCAGCAACGCCAAACACGGAGCAGGGTGTCCGCAACTACACGGCTTACCCACGCTCGCCAAAAAATACTACTATTTACGCGCGCAAAACAAACTGTTGGCATGTTAGAGCAGAGCTCCGCCGCCACTACTGTGTGTGTTGAGTGCGCGAGCGCGTGAAAAGCAAAACACAAATTGAGCCCGTTAACTGTTGGAAATTATTCGAGCTGTCGAAAGAAATTCGAACTGAAATGACACAAACACTGTGAAATTTAGCTATTGGAAGGACACGAGTCCCGGAGTCCCTTTACCATACGCACGTAAACATGTGTTCTAGTTTAATTAGGGCTCAAAATCAAAATAGCGATAAAGTGATAATTGTAATTACGTTCTATAATCATCCACGCGCCACAATAAGGCCGATGGTTGACCCCAGCGGCAGCGTCCACGGCTGGTCGATCACGGGCTGCCATGGGCCAGCGGCGTGCGCCATGGGCGGTACATCCACTAGGCGAGGCCGTGCGGGGGCGGGCGCGGGGCGGGC
>NW_026267226.1:668673-677497 GCF_000697945.3 Frankliniella occidentalis
CCCGGCTCCATACGATGGCCGCCACTGGCAAAAGGGGGGGGGGCGGGGCGGACGCGTCTTAAAAGCGTCGAATCAAGAAAGCAATCGCTTTAATCCGCAGGCAGCAGAGTCCCTTGCGGGGAGGGGGGGTTGAGGTCGGAGGCGTCGTCGCGGGTCGAAAGGCACTGCGGCGGGCCAGGTCGCCGGCGGGGGCAGAGGCAGGAGGCCCAGGCCGTGAGGATTGTATCGCCGGCCCGTGGGAAGGGTTCCTCCCGGGTTCCCATCACAAGAGTTCCCTCCGGTTCCCTCCCGGTTCCCTCGTTCCCTCACTCACCTCAAAGAGCCCACAGGTGAAAGAGCTAATTATATAATTCCTCGCGCTGCCGGGACCCGGCCGGGGCCCCCAGTGTCCCCCACCACACACAAAAGTGTCAGTGCTTTTGCCAACGTCATCCCCGGGGGCCGCACTGCGGTGGCTAGGGCGGAGCGGGGTGGGGCGGGCGGGTCCTCCCGGGCGTTAGGCTTGGGGACAATGTGTCGCAGCAGCCGCTTCTCGGCCCCACGAGATCGGCGATAGAGCTCGTCGCCTCGGCGGCCCCCGCCCCCGACCGCGCTCCCTGCCCCGCCATTAGACGCACGGCCCGAGACAGATTGATCGGAAGAAAGTGGACGCGGAGCGTGGCGCGGCGTGGCGGGGGCAGGACAGCCACACCTAGAGACGTCGTCCAGAGAGGAGGAGGAGGAGGTTGACGGACCATTCGAGTCGAGACGAGTCCAGAGAGGCCAGTCAGCGAGCTACTATTCAGGAAGGGCAAACGGCGCGGACCCGAGGAAGGCGTGGCGGAGCGCGGCAGGGCGGCTCCGGCCGGTCGCAACTAACGAGCCGTCAAAGGCACCGTGTGCCCGGTCGAGCTGATGGCGTGGATCGGCTCGGCTCAGCTCGATCGATGGGGAACCGCCCCGCCCCGCCGCGCCCCGGCTGACCCGGGCCGGCGCCGATGACCAGGCGGGCGCCACAGCCGCGTTACACCTGACTGACCCTCGATGGCCGCTAATCGGCGCTCTCCGCTCCGCGACACGCTACGCCACGCCACCGCGGAGCGCGACCCGTCGTGACCTCAGCAGAGTGGCCGGTGGCGAAGCCGCGCGCGGCACACCGCGGCGGAGGCGCTTTGTGCTTTCACGGCAGCGGCCTCGTCAGCGATGTCCCGCGATAGCCTTTCTTCTACTACTCGCGGGCTGCGCAAAAAATTAAATTTACAAGAAAAGTGCGTCTCCGATCTACGCCACTGCCTGTTGCCGGCCGCGCAGACCCAAAATAAACCGAGTCTCCAATCCGAAGAAGAGAAAAGAGACGAGTAAAAAGTTTGGAATTATTGAGGCGCGGTACGTCGGTACGGCCGGCAGTAGAAGGGGTCAGGAGCCTGACCGGCGACCCGCGGCGCGGCGGTGCCCGGTGGAGCTCAGTGGTGGTGCCCACGGGTGCACACCGTGCAGCGCTGCTCAGAGCGCGAGAGCCTCGCTAACGCACTCACTTTGGGTTCCCACGTGCCCTGGGGAGCGAGAGGGGGAGGAGGAGGAGGGAACGGAAGGCGACAGCAGCGGGGGGAACAGAGCAGAGAGGAGGAAAGAAAACGAAAGGGAGTCCTGCCCTGGCTGCCTACCTCCCAGGCGAGCCGCGCCGCGCCCCGCGTTGAGGTCCCTTGCAGCCGCTCCTTTGACACAGTCCAGTGGGCCCGGCCTCTTGCTGACCATGGGAACGGAGTGAGAAGGTATTCAGATCAGCTGCCCCGCCCCGCCCAACAAGTACCCCTTTTTCGTCACAACCACTGTTGCTTGCTGCTGACGACGGCTTTGTGCAGCTCATCACGACAGAGAGCCACCTCCATCCGTGGCCCTGGAGCAGCAGCAGCAGAGGGGCCAGCGCACCAGCCTAGCACCTCGAGTGAATGTCTCCTCCATTCCCACAACAGCATGAGGGTTAGGAGGGGAGAGGGTGGGGGGGGGCTACTTTCCTGCCGGCACTACTATCAATGACCGCCACACCGCGCAGCTCCCCTCCCACACACTCACTCACACGCACGGTACCGATCTGTAATAGTTTTCGTCATCAGCGCCTAATGCAGCTCGGAAGAAAATATAATTACAGCCCGAGATGTCTTCATTATAAAGATGATGACGGTCCGTACAGCCTCGATGGGCAGCGCGCGGCGAGCGCGGCGGCGGCGGCCACCCTCTCACTCACACGTGTCCATCCGTCTCCCTGTCTCTGTCTAAATGCGCGGCGCTGCTGCCGCGGCACGTGGTGGAAGCAGGGCGAATCGAAAAAGGGAAGGGAAGGGCCAATCAAGCGGCATAGCGTAGCAGCAGCAGTCGTCTCCAGGAACACTGCAGAAGCGGCGCAGAGTGACCCCGCGCGTTCGAGTCAGCCTGGAGATTGCCTGGAGATGGCCGGGAGCTGGCCAGGGGCTGGCCAGGGGCTGGCCCGGAGCTTGCCTGGAGCTTGCCTGGAGCTTGCCTGGAGCCGGCCTGGAGCTGGAAGGCCCCGGGTGAATGGACCTCGAACTGACCCCAAAGCCCGTGAGTGTGAGTGCGTGGCCGCGGGCTGCGCCGGGCTGGGCCGGGCCATCAGCGCGCCCCCGCGGCCCGGGCCCGGCACCGACCGGCACACCGCAGCCGCACTCACCGCGGCGGCGAAGGGGGCTCGGGAGCCGAACTGTCTGGAGGAGGTAATTAATTACTTCTTGTCCTGCTGCCGCTGCCGCTGCTGCTGGCACGACCCGGCGGGTGCGTAGCGCGGCACTGCCAGGCACTGCCGCACGCAGCAAGACGTTTTAATTAGTGATTTACTCGCATTGTGTGTGTCGTATGGCTTGGCTGCTGCTCCGGCTGCAGACACTGCGCGATTAATCAAGAGGAGGGAACACCGGGGAACAAAACCACCTGCTGGAGCAGGGAGGGGCGGCTATTCCTAATCTTGTTTTCTCCTCCTATCTTTAGAGAAATAAATGGAAATTTGGCGCGCTCGCGCGCGCGCTTTTGGCGTGATGTTGGTTGGCGTTCCGTTCTCGGCGGAGGCGGGGTCCACGCCAGGGTGGGTGGCCCTCGTGGCGGGGCCGGGCGGCGGCCGGGGCGCCGTGAGAGATGCAGGCTCCGATACAGGGGACCCGGGGCCACCGCGCCCCAGGCCGCGCCCCAGGCCACGCCACCATAGGTCACGCTGTCCTTCCGCTTGTTAGTTCGTACTTGGAAGGCGAGGCGTGGCGGGGTGGGGTGGGGCGGGCGCGCTTCGCGCGCGTGGCAGCCCGGCTCATGCAGTAGTAGTAGGGGCCCAACCAATAACCAGCCCTGCCTGGTTGCATGCTGGCTCTGCTCTCAGACACTCGTCCAGGTGGCTGGCGGGCCCTTGGCCCACGCCCAGGCCATCCGCCCGACCGGCCTGGCGACACGGTGCGTTCGATAAGGGGGCAGAGGGGACCAGCCGGCCCAGCCCGGAGGGGACGGACGGCCCCTGACCTCGGCACTTTGACACTTTATCGCCCGGTCGATCACTGAACCGACCGGCCGGGCCCCAGAGTCGTCGGGCCCCGGACCCCTCTTTGGACCAGCCCAATGACGATGACGCTGGACACGCCGTGCGCTGCCCGGTTGGGCCCCATCGTTAGTCGTGACGGACCACGTGGTGTTTGGGCGGGGAGAGGTGCTTTAGTCACCGTCCGGGAGGATGATGATCACCAGGAAGTAAAGGACGTAATGAAACCACGGCTTTTGCGCGACGAACATCGCTTTTGCCACGGCCTGATGCCTTTAGTATTTTATTTTCATGCCAGAAAGAAGTGCGCAAAAAAGTTGGGAAATTAGCAGCACACTCGCTCTTTATGCAGTTTGTGGACGGGCCCCTGCCCTGACCCCTGAGCGTGCAGCGTCCGTGAGCGAGCGAGCGCGCGAGTGTGTGTGTGACTGAGAGAGCGAGTGCGACAAGCCAGGGCCAGGGGGCAGGGCCGGTCATTCCAGGGCATGCCAGGGGGACAGGGCAGGGGGGCACGGCAGCCTTGGACGGCCCAAACGGACCCAATTAGGGGAGCAATGCGCGGAGCAGCGGCGGTCGCAGCAGCGGCAGCGGCGGCAGAGGAGGGAGAGAAATTCAGGAGTCTGGCTGTGGACGGGCGGCCCGGGCCGGGCCGGGCGATGGCCTGGACCTGGACGCTTGTGCCCTGCGGCGGGGCCGGGCCGGGCGCGGCGCGGCACGGCGCGGGGTTAGGTCGTCCAGGAGTCAGGGGACAGCAGAGCAGGAATCAGGTGGTGGACGACAGGCCAGAGCGGCCGGCTGCTGACCTGAACGGCAGAGAAAGTATCACGGTGATCGAGCGGGTACCGGGTACCGGGCACCACCAGCGCCGGCCGGCAGGCCAGCCGACATCCGCCAACACAACTTCTTTTTTTTGCTCTCCCCGTTCGCTTCCCTCACTTTCCGGCCGAAGCGCCGCCGCGCCCCTGCTGCTGCTGGAGGGTCAGGAGCTTTGAACGCGTGGGGGCGGCGAGCTTGACGGCGACCTCGGCGGCGCCCCGGCAAGACCGGGGCTCACACACGCAGGGCGAGGGGCCCGCCGACGGCTGCCAGGTGACGGCGAGTGGGAGAGCGAGCGAGAGAGAGATCCAGTGCAGATTAACTCCCGAACAGGCGAACCTGATACGGCCCGGCCGCACTCTAATGCCCGTCCGTTCCGTCCGCCCCGGGCCGGCCCCACCGCAGCCGTAACCCAAGCCCTCGGAGCCGAGCGGAGCGGAGCGCAGCGTCGTCGCCGATATATGAATTTGAGGCGGGATCAAGGACGGGCTGCGGGGAGCAGCAGCAGGAGCGCGACGGCGTTTGGCGCGGAGGCGGCGGCGGCGCGCGAGTGCAGCACTACTACTCTGAATAATGACGTCGAGAAACCCCGCGATTTACAACCCGCAGCCCGTCCGCCCGCAGCAGCAGCAGCGGCTCCGGCTCCGCGGCCCGAGCGGAGACGTCCATAAGACTTCATTTTCATAACGCGGCCGCCGACAGAGATGGAGACATTGAAAAGCCGCATTACATACGATTAGGCGACGACAGGCCAGACAACGCGATTGTGAAAGTGTGAAAAAGTATGAAAAAAGGCGAGCGGGCGGGTGTGCGGGATGAGGGCCCGGGGGAGAGGGCGGGGGGGATCTTTGGACAGCGTCCAGCTGGAATATGGGGCGGGCGATGGAAATGTAAAACGCACGCACCACGGGGTCTCCAGCCAAGGCTCCAGCCGGGGCTCCAGCCCAAAGGAGGCGGCACCTGGACCCGAGCAGTCCCAGCAGCAGCAGCCGCTCCCCGAGTCTCACCTGGAAATCGAAAAAGGGAAACATTAGATAGAGCGGGGGCAAAAGACGTCTCCATCACAACAAACAACTGCATCATAGAGCACAAAAGGGAGTTGTCTCTCCCGCCCCGCTGCGAGGGGACAATCAAAACAACAATAAAATTAGGCACGCCACTCCCCGCCACTCCTCGAAAACCCTAATGGCCTCACACTTATCGAGCCGAGGATTATTACCTGTCCTGACCCCTCAGTCTGCGGGGCGCGGCGGGGCGCACTGTCTTTTATGGCCCCTCTACGCGATGACAATTAATGGCAGAAAAAAGGAGAAGGGGACCAAAGGGGTGGAGAGGTGAAGCTGTGCGCGGCTCTTGCGCGAAAATAAGTGTGAAAGGGAAATTGTTTTGTGGAGGAAAAGGGTGTGGGGAAGCGGCCGCAATAACAAGAAAACGAGCAGATGATTTAATTGAAACGCTACGACAATTAAAAAAGAAGGGGGGAAGAGATTATCGATTAGACTCGGTCGGTGTCGGGTGATAAGGCTCCACAGGCGAGGTGGCGGCCGCACCGGGGGCTCGGGGGGCCCCACCTGGGGTCACTGATGAAGACGAGCCGGAAGCAGTACGTCACCTGTCAGGTCACCACCGCCGGCCTCGCTGTGGCCCCCAGAGAGGTCCCAAACGCCAACCTAGAAGGGTCTTCTTCCCCTTCTTGTCCTTGATAAGGTTTCACACGCCGGCTGGGCTAGAGGTGATGGGCCGGCCGGCTGTATCTGATCGTGTTGTCAAACCGTTGGGGTCGTTAAGTACGTCAAATCAAAAATAACGTTCGGTCCAATCCCTGTGGCCTCGGGCCCGGGCGGGTGTCTGGATCCGGCGGGCGAGTCTCGCGGCACGAACATGCAGCAGCACCAGCACGCACAAAGGTGTGGGCAGTGTACGTCGAGTGCACCTGCCGAGTGCCCGCGTGCGCGCGCGCCCGGCGCGAGCCAGGCGGTGGCGTGGCGTAGCGTGGCGCGGCGAGCGGCCCGGCCCCCGGCCCCGCAGCCAGCGGGTCGAAGGTCAGCTCCGCCCGGCCACCGACTAATCGCACAGCACGCCGAGCCGCGCCCGGCCGCGCCACGCAACCGCGCCGAGCCGAGCCGAAAACGCAAACAAGCAATTTATTAACTCCCGCAGCAGCACCAGCAGCGGCAGCGGCGGAAACCTCTCGTGCAGGCGCTCTGCTGCCATAGACACGATGGAGAGCAGTACAGTGTGATGCTGTTTCATTATGAAATGGCGCAACCACGCCGCGCCACGCACCGGGGAGCGGGACCCCGGAAGGCCCCGCCGCGCCGCGCCGGAGCAGAGAGCCCGGCCTACTCGATCCCCCCTTCCTTCCCTTTCCCTTCCCCCAGCTCTTCCCCTGCGGTCATAACGCTCAACCAACGCGTAGCACATGACGTGCGCAAAGGCGTTATTTTCGCCCGATCAACGCAAGTGAAGGCCAAAGCATTGTCTATTGTTGGCGTCGTCCCCGCTCGCGGCGGCGGCGCAAGGCGTCCCGGCGCGCGGCCGCGGCGTGGTGGTGGTGCGGCGTGCGGCGTGCGGCGTCGTCGCCGTGGTGCCCCGCCCCGCCCCGCCTCGCCGAAACGGCTAACCGCTGGCTGACGCTCTGGCGCTGGCGGTCACCCGCTAACTATACCCCGCACACGCACTAACGCGCTACTCGCGGCCCCCGGGACGCCCGGGGGGTCTCGGACACGGCACGGCGGCGCACAGCGGGGCCCTCCGACACTGCCGCGGTTCACAGCGGCCGGCTCGTGCGACCCTAATAAGGGGCGCCCCGTGCGTGCGCGCGCGCGTGCGGGACGTGCATGCACGTCGCCACCTCCGCCGTCCTGCCGGAGATGATGAGGGGCACGGGACGCGTCGTCGTGACGTCAGAGAGAGGATCTAGAAAGCTGCACACACGCCGCCGCGGAGGCCAACATTCTTCATCAAATTAGTGGCCGTTGGTCCCGCGGAGCGTCCCACTATATGCCGCTTATACGTTTTTTATCGGGCCAAAAAAGAGGGAACGAAACGAGGCGACGACTAGTGGGACCTGTCCAGCGCCCAATCCAGTCCAGTCCGCGACGGCCGCGCGGGCAGCAGCACTGTGACGCAAACAGAACCCCATTCAATAATATACGCTTCGGCTGCGCGGAAACAACTTTGTCGCTTTTCACTCAAATTGGTCTCTTTTCTCTCTTTTACTCATATAGTGGGCAGGCACAGGATAGAGATTGGATAGATTGTGCCTCACCTTTGCGCTCACGCCACGCGCCTCGGGTAGACATCAACCCACGTGGCGACGTTGAGCAGCCAGAGAGAGGCCTCGTAGGTCGTCACCCGCAAGTCATCTGGAGGGACAACCGCGAAGGTGAGAGAGCGAGGGAAGGGGGAAGGGAGAGAGAGTGAGAGACAAAACGAAAGACGGGGAGTGAGTAAGGGGGGGATAAAGAAGAGAGCGAGAGGGAACGTTTCCGGATGCGACACTAGCGTCGCGGAGGTGTTGATTGATGAGCGTCGACGGCTACCTGGCCGGTACCATGGATCAGAAACCACGCCAAGGAATAAACTTTGCACAAAAAAATAAAAACAGTTCGATATTTGATTCCCTTCCACATCTGTGCAACTTTATAGTAATGGATTACACAGAAAATGAACCTCAAATAAACCCCCTGGGCTGGGCCGGGCGGCGGTGGTGCCGCGTCATGCTTTTGGCCGTGCGGTTCGGCTCGGCTTGGGCCGCGGGCGGGCCGGCCCGGGTCAGGCGGGCGCTTCCGCCCACACCACCGCAGCCCGCGGCCGCGGCCCACCCAGCCCACCGGGCCCGACCCGGCGGCTGTTGAACTTTAATCCGACGTGCACTCGTCATCATTTTGTGAGTAATGATTGACCTGACCTTGCTCGCCCCGAGCCGCGCGGCCCCGCCACGCCTCGACACCTCGTCCGAGTGTCCGCCGCGCCGCTCGGCTCAGGAGTGGCGGACAGACAGACAGACGGACGGACGGACGGACGGACGGACGGACCACCTGCTAATGAGGGAGCGGCAGCAGCGCCCCGCCTGACCTGTCACTGGCGTGTCACTGACGTGTCAGGGAGACGTGAATGGGGGGATGACACCCACGCGCGCCTTCAGCAGGGGATCATCCGACCCACGGCAGACCCACGACGACGACGACGGCCAAAGAGGCCACGGAAGAGAAAAATAAAAATTAGTAAAGAAGAAACTAATACATAGGAATGTAGAGAAAGATGGACGTAAAACTTGAGACGGTTGTAGCGCTATAGTTCAAGGAGACTTGAGGGGTGGTGCCAGCCCAGAGCACCCCGCTGCCTTCCCGTTGATGTTTTTTGGCAGGGTACATCAGGCCGGGCCGCCACACATGGCTCGGCTCAGCTCGCCACACCACATCCCTCTCCCGCGGTCTGCGAGGCTCCGCGCTGCATAGGGCCAGCCGCTTAACCCTTCCCCCGCCCCTCCCC
>NW_026267226.1:677547-678818 GCF_000697945.3 Frankliniella occidentalis
AATTGAAAAATAAAAGGGAAAAAATTAAAGAAAAACACTTTTGCTGCTCAACCACCCCAAAGCATTTGGCAAAAATCATTTCCGCCAGTTCAGGTGATAAGACACACGCGTAATTTTCGGCGGGCGGAGCCGGCGAGCGGCGGCAGCACGCCCATAAAATGGCAGCCCGCGTATGTATTATGAAGGGGATCTTTATCATCGTCGTAAACAACAGAATCTCTAGCCGCCCGCCTTTTTTTTTTTTTTTTTTTTTTTTTGCGCCCGTAATTGTATTATTTTCACGTGAGCCCGGGCCCGGGCTGGGCCGGGGCGCCGCCTAATGTATTCCACACGACAATGCCTCCTGTTCCGGGGCCGTGGCGACCCGCGCCCCGTGAACTCCTGGGCCTGCAGGACCACGGCAGGGCCACGGTAGGGCAGCCCTCGCGCTAATAAAGCTATTAGGCCGCGGGGCCATGACACCACCAGCGCGCCGGGGCGTCGCAGCGGAGGGTGACGTCCAGGCGCCACTCCATAAACACGCCAGGACCGGAGAAAACCGGCGTAAAACAAAAAGGCGCGCGCGCATGGAAATGTGTGTCTGCCTGCAGGGCGGGCAAAGGCGGTGGCCTAGGGAAAAAAATGAGGAGTATATCGTAGGCCAGAGCGAGGAATAGGTGCAAGGGCGGGCTGTGTGCAGCAACGGCATCCGCCCTCGACACGTCCGCCTAAAGACCGGAAAATGTTGGGCGCTGGACTGCGGGGCGGGGCGGGGCCGGTCAGAGAGAAACAGGCAGCGCGTCGGCAGGTTAATAATGTTTCCCCATTTTTGCCCGGTAAAACAGGCATGTAGTGGCGCACTTCACTAATTAGCCATTTGAGGGGTCAGCTAGTCGGAGCAAGGAGCTGGGCCGGCCAGTGAATACCATTAGGGCGCCGAGGGGCCCGCAGAGCCGGCGCGGCGCGGCTCCCGGAGCGGACGGGCCGGCCGCGACCTTGGAGGGAGGCCCTGCTGTTGCTGCTGCGCCTTCGCCGGCTCCGAACGGGGCGCCTTCGCGCGGAAATCTGGCAATTTATAGGCACTAAAACGGAGCCCGGCCGGGTCCGGCCGCGCCGCGACTGCGCGCGGTAGCTGCCCGGCGGGCCGCCCGGGCCAGGAGCAAGGGGAAATGAAGATATTGCAGGAAATTGGAAAGGCGAGCGGCTGCAGCAGGGTATCCCGCCTCGAGGGCCGGGCCGGGCCAGGCCGGTGCAGCAGCTGCAGCTGCCATGTGGCCGATGATGTAGATCGG
>NW_026267226.1:678868-683666 GCF_000697945.3 Frankliniella occidentalis
GGGGTCGGCGGGCTGGCGGGCCGCGAGCGCACCTGTCGCTCGGGGAGGGAGAGGGGTGGGGTAACTTGTGCAGCAAAGGCGCTGTCCATCCCTAAACTCTACATACTCGGCATGGTCTGAGGAGTTCAGCCCGCCCGCCCAAGGATAGGAGCCGTTTAACAGTCATAAAGTAGGGGGTTGTGGAGCTCTTTGAGCAGGGAAGGGCGTGCCGGGACTGACCAGGGGCAACACGTAACCCGGTGCGCGCGCATCGTGGCGGCACGCCCCCCGCCCCGCGGAGCACTGCGGGGCAGGCCGCGCCAGCGCGCCAGCCGCACGCAGGAAGACAGGGGAAGGGGCGGCTAATGAGTGCCGGGGTAATGCGATGTTGCAGAATTATGGCGCAAATCAGATTTAATTTAATTTCAAATGGTCAGAGAGCAGCACTAATGGCGAAGGCGCTGGCTGCCCGTCCCGTCCTCACACCGTATCGCGCCTCGCGGCCGGAACACCACCCCGCGCCGCCGCCCAGCCCAGCCCCGCGCGGCCACCGTAAAAGGAAGACAAGTTGGCCATCGTTTAGTACAGTGCGGCGGGCACCAGAGCAGGCAAGCGAGCGAGCGGGCCGCGGAGCGCGAACGCAGGTCGGCAGTACACCGCGGCAGCGCGGCCCGAATGCAGCACACCGAGTAGAAAACAATATTTCCCCGCAGCAGAGCAAGCAATTTCTAATAAAAATGTTGTTTCTTTTTCTTTATTTTTTTGCCAACAGTGTGGCGCGTGCGTCACGCTGCACGGCCAGCAGTATAGTGCACCCCGCGCCGCGCCCCCGCTCTACATTCCGCCACGAGCGCGCGTGCAAACGCATCCCCGCTGCTGCCGACCAAAGCTCGCGGAACTTTCCATTACATTTTAAACGCGAGAAAAATAACTTCCTGAGCAACATCAACCGTCTATACACCAGCAAATGAAAAGAAATTGAACATTGTCCGTTCTTGTGACGTTCACATTTTTTATTATTTTATTTTTGGTACGAGGTCGCGGCGATTACTACTACCTCGTGTGGGCTTCGGCGCACTTATCATGACTCTAACCGTGGGCCGGGCTCTTATCGGGGCGGGGCGGGGTGACCGACTCGCCCACCCGGGCTAGGAGGGCGTTCCGGGAACAAGGAGGACACACACCTGGCCCGGCCGGTGCACGAGCCTGGCCCGACCCCTATAATATTCGGAGGGGTTGATCCGTCGTCGGCCGACTGGCTCGGCCCGCACTGGCCCACATGCGTGCGCACACGTCACACACTCACCTGAGTAGCACCACGCCGGCCACACGACGGGGCTGACGGTGTCCAGTTCTCGCATCATGCCCGGCAGGGGGCAGGGGCTGCAGCTGCGCTGGGCGGCGGATGGCGACGGCAGCGAGGGCCTCCTGCTCCGGCCGACGACAGGTCGGCGACGACGGCGAAGAGGGGGAAGAGGTCGAGGGCGACGAGGAGGGCGGTCACCAGGGCGCGGGCAGCAGCGTCATGGGGGCGCAGCGCACCGAGCCTCACACACGCGCTGCCTCGTCACCTCTTTCACAGCTATCGGCGAGGGCCTGGTGGGCCTGGCGGGCCGGGCGGGCCGCGGCCCTGGGGGGCATTGGTGTGTCCGATAACAGGCAGCCGGGGCGCGGCGTGGCGCGGCGTGGCGGGGCCGGGCCGGGCGATAACGTGGCCGGGGCACACCGCGACCAGAGCCGCGAGAGAGCGAGGCGAGGGCACACCTTTGTTTACCCCTTTCACTCGCGGGCTCCCCCACCCCGCTTGTTGGCCGACGAGGCCGAGACGCACTCCAATTGATACCGCCAAGTTCCTGAAACAGGGAGAAGGAAACGACCGGCATGATTCACAAGCACAACAAGCTCGACGACGACGCCCCGCCCGCGCGCCGGCCCCGCCGCGCCCTCACGACAACGCCAACCCGAGCAATAACCCGCGCGACGCACGTCAGAGACGCCTGCGACGCACACCGGGTGTAGTTAGTGCGTCTGGTGAACCCGTTGCGGAGTGTTGACACGGCCCGGCCCACCAGGCCACGCCAGCGCTATCAACGGCAGCCTTATCAATCGCAGAGCCCGCCCGGGGCTGCCACCAGGCCGCCGGGGCCTAGGGAACGCCACCTTCGACCTGCCCGCGCTGGAGGCAGCGGCACGGCACGGCGGCGAGCAGCGGCGACGACCTCTATCCGCACCGCGAAACGATCCGAGTGTGCCCAAAAGTACACACGGAGGCGGCCGCGGGCCGGGCAGGCAGGTGCGCGGCGCACCGCGGGCTCGCCTCGCGCGGCCCCGCCGAGTCATCAAAGCACCGCGCCGCTGCCGCGACACACACTCCATCAAAACGAAACCAGGCGAACGGCCAGAATGCAAACCGTGCCAGTGGAGCCGCGGTTGCGCCCGGCCGGGGCCGGGTCAGGCCTCTATTGGCTTACGCACAGTCCACCTCTTATCAGCGGTCGTGGCGTGGCGTGGCCGGGGGCCCGCCGGGGCCGGGACCCGCCGGGGCGCGCACGACCTGTTGCGGGGGGCGGCCGCGAGCGGTGACGGCCAGGGGACCGCGCGTAAGGCTATGGACGGCCACCTACAGGCCCTGGTCACTCCTGCCCCGCGGGCGCCCGCCTGCTGTACAACAGGTGGGGCCTAAAGCAAAGACAACGGCGAGCCCGCCCGCGAGCCGCGCGTGGCGTGGCCGGCCCGGCCGGAATTGGCCGGTTTGTGCGGCGGCGTGTCTACCGAAATGGAGTGCGAGCGGGACAGAGCAGCCGACACGGCTTCGCGTGCTGCACGGCACGGCACGCGGCCGGGCGCGGCGCCGCGGAGCAGCACAACTGCACAGCACAGCACAGCGCAGCGCGCGCGGCGACGGCGCATCGCGTGCGAGCGGCAGAGTGCAGCGCATGTCGGCGGCCCGCTGCAGCGCACACCGGCGGGCGATGGAGGCCGACAGCAACCCGCGCGGCGCACACGGGGCGCCCCAGACCCTCCGTTACAACCCCTGGTTGCAACGCCATGCGTGCTCCGTCTTGCCCGTGCCCTGGTTGTTCAGCACAACCTACCCGACCCCGAACACCGCCCGCTCGAGTGACACAGACCAAAAGAACGGAGAACTTTGCGGCGAGGACCTGCTGGATACGGATAGACAGGGAAGGCCTGCACGACCCTCTGTACTTCGCCGACGACGGGCCTTCTCCCACGGAGGATCTGCTGCTCTCCCTCTCGCGGCCGGCCGACGACGGGAACCTCCTTCCGACGCGGGCGGCCTTCCGTCCTCCTCCTCCTCCCCCGTTGCCCCCGCCGCCGTGGCCCCGCGAGGCCCCGCAGGGCGCGAAGCGTCACCCATAAAGCGACAGAGACAACGGCCCATTGTGCCGTCCTACAAGTCCTGCGCATAACGCACATAGCACCGGCACCTCGGTGTGAAAACTCTTTCCAGGCGGCGCCGCGCGGCGACAGGCGCGGAGACACACAATGAGCCTCTGGCGCAGCCCCCCTCCCCCTCCCCCGCTCTCCGAGGGGCGACAATGACAGCCTTTCAGCGGGCCGGCGCGGCCGCGGCGTGATTTCCGCATAACAGACGACCGGACAGACCTTCCAGCTGGCGGGCAGACGGCCGGACGACGCGGACGCGGCGGCAGAGGCACTGTGTCGTCCACCCGCGCCTCTCGCACGAGTGTGCCGTCGAGGTGTGTGCGTCTCGCCAGGCCGGCCCCGGCCGGCCCCGGCCGGCCCCGCCCCGCGCGGCTCTCACGCCTCAGTGCGCGGTGGACTCCAACCTTTGCCTGCGGCGGAGACCTTGTCCTGCCCCGCGCTATGATCAGGTGATGATGGCCGGGCGGGGAGGGGAGCAAGCCAGCAGGTGACGAGGCGAGCTGCAGCGGCAACCAGCACTAGAGCCACCTCTGCCCCCGCATCGTACGATGGCTTTGGAACAGCCAACCAAAACGCGCCCGCGACTTTATCGCTAGCGAGGCCCAATTACAGGGTCGCGGGGGGGGGGGGGGGGCGAGGAGGCCGCGCCGCACCTCGCGCAGACCTGCTATAGCGTCCGGCCCAGCCGGCGGCCAGCCACCCGCACATCGCCTTGGCTGCCCCCCACGGACGCCTGTGGCGGCGACACTCCTGCACCAGGGTGACCTCCAGGGTGCCCTCCCGTCGCACCTGATTGGTCTCGCACCACGGCGACGTCGAAATAGAGACGCGGTCACGTCACATGGGGTACTCCGCCAAATCAAAAACGGAGAGGAGAGAATAGACGTAAAAAAGTGACAAAACAGAGCTGGCAATGGAACTTATTTAAATTACCGTTTAGGGTTTAGGTTTGCCGTTCTTGTTGTGAATTCGAGATTTCGCGTGTTGAAGGTAATGTAATGTTGGTGTAGTTCTATACTTTACAAATATTTATGCAAGCAGAAGTTCGAAAAATAATAATAAAAAACATGTGTACTACAATTTCTAGCGGCTTCTGGCTCCATTTTGCCAATTCTGTACATTCTGTACATTCGACCAAATACCCTACACTGGCCACGGAGATCGGATCGAAAATTTACATTAAGGTTAGTATGTCCTTTTGAGTATACGTCATCATTATATCAAAGTGGCCGAGTTGTTGAGTTCGAGTGCGACGAGCACCGGCGGCGGCGGCAGCCTTTCTTTCACAGCGGTCGGCGCGGCGCGATAGACTTAGCCCGTCCCGCGATAGATTCACACCAGACAACAGATAGCGGTTATCAGGGCGGCGCGGGAAACACCTAGGCGCGGACAGCGACGCGGCCAGTCAAAA
>NW_026267226.1:683716-685892 GCF_000697945.3 Frankliniella occidentalis
AGGAGGAGAGGGGGGGGGGGAATAAAAACATCCGCTGAACGTGTTATGTCTCTCTCGGCGCACGGCACGCCACAAAATGTCCAAGAGCAAAGGTCAGGCCGGCTGGCCGGTGGTGCCGGCCGGTGGTGGTGCCCGTGGTGCCCTGCCGGTCTAAGGCCGGGCGGCCACGCCTCGCCACGGCCATGCAGACTGGTCCGGCAGAGAGCTGCATTACACGGAGCCAGTGACACGGGGCCATAAACCAGCACCGGCCCGGCCAGGTCCCGGCAGTGTACCCGGGGCACGCCGGCACGCCGGCACGCCGCCATGAGCCCCGAGAGCCTGCCCGACCGCAGGCCCGCCTCGCCCGACCTGACCCCGACCCCGCACGGTCACTCATTTTTCGTCTTCCAATGCCTGGCTCTGGCGCGCCGCGCCGCGGGAGGCTTTGCTTCTGCTAATTAATCGGACAGCTATGCGGGAGCCGCCGGGCAGCCTCCCCGCCCCTCCCATCCTCCCCACAGCCCCCTACGTGTATATATATACTTTCGCTCTCGAGCCGCGGGGCGGTCCGCCTGGTAGGAAAGGCCCTTTATAACACACTCTGCGTCGGCCGCCACTCCAGCTTTTCTGCTTTTAGCTAGTAGCATGCCCGGGTTATTGCAGCGGCTGATAGCTACCTCGCCTCGCCTGCATTTTTCATCTTATTTAACCGGCGACGCAAAGCACATCGCGTACCCCAAAAGGTATATGATGCAGGCGCTTGATGTGTGTATGTAATTGAATGTCTGTGTGTGACTTGCTCCAGACGACACACACACACACCACCACCACCTGGGCGGCCAAAAAGAGGTTTGAGAATTTTTGAGCTTCCCGGAAACATCAAGGAGGACGAAAAGTGTCCCTTATATTGAAGCGGGGGAAAAGGACGACGTAAAAATAAGTAAAATAAAGGGTAAAAAATGGACCGTAATTGACCCGACTGTTCCAAGAACAAGAAAAAAATCAAGGATAAAAAACGAAAAGAAAGAGTATACAGTCTCAGGGCAGAGGACAGGGCAAGATGAACTGGTACCGGACTGAGTGAGTCCTTTCTTTCCCCCTCAGGCTGGGCTGTTTGTGCTCGCGTCTGGACAGCCCTGGTCATTGTGTCTCATCCCGCGTGGAATCAAAACATTCCGGAGGGAGGGTTGACTTATTAGCAATGGAAAAGGGAGAAGGGGACGGGTATAGCGCTGAATGACCTTAGCGAGCCGTGCCAGTATTTTTTCTAAATAGATGGTCTGCCTTCAGTATAAAGAAAAAGACGAGTGATGGTTTTAACCCGGAAAAATTATTTTCCCAAAACTGAAGATGCCAAAATATCGAAAAAACCATAGAGAAACAGCCCAAACAAAAATGAGAAAGTTGTCACAAGGGGGCACTTTACAGTGAGGCGCCTGCCTGGCGTCAAACGTGTGGAAAATAAAACAACGATGAAAAGGGGGGCATTAGTCGCGCGTTCTTACTTCGGACGGCGTATTTCAGTCTCTATTTAACGCGCAATCAGCACGATAGCATCTTTCCACTCCTCCTTCGCACGCACAGGTGCACACTCACACACACATACACAGGTGCACACAGGGGCACGCACACACACACACACAGGCTAGAATCTTTCGGGCGCAGAAAATTTGTAGACTACGTTACAGTTAGTGTTGAGGTCACGGAACCTTCCCGACACATGCGGCGCCAGTACGAGTACCCGACCCGGGTGGCAGGATGGCAGGGTGGGTCCTTGGTTTGTCGGGATCGTATCGAGCCAATGATAACGAAGAGATTGCAGCCATGGTATATGGGCTCGGGTGACACTTTGACCGCGGGGCATGACGCGGTGCACCGGGTGCAGCGGAGGGAGTCCCTCGAGGTGGCCGTCGGCGGCGCTATGAAGGTCGGCCACGCTGCGATGCGCACGGAAATTAACTCCGGCGTGCACTAGTGCTAATGTGGGGCCAAGAGCGGGAGCGGGAGCCTTAAATCTGCCGGCATGTAGCCGTTCACACCCACGGGATGATACCTACTTTAGGCGTCGTGTACCCCGGAAGCCAGGCCAGGTGAGCAACAGCGCGCAAGAGAGAGAGGAGGAGGGAACGAGAACGAGAACGAGAACGAGAGAGAGAGAGCGAGAGAGAGAGAGAGAGAGAGAGCGAGAGAGAGA
>NW_026267226.1:685942-687656 GCF_000697945.3 Frankliniella occidentalis
AAGAGGCGCGTGGGCGCAGTGCGTTCGAACGACGGCAGGGATGACAGCGAAGCGCTTCCAGTGGGGCCGCGAAGCCGCGAGCCCCTCGACGAACCGGCGTGACTCACATCGACTGTAAGCGCTTTGGGTAACCCGAGCGTCCAGCCCCAGAGCGCGAGGCTTCACCTGCGGGGCGGGGCGGTCAGAAGGAAGTGCTGAGCTGTGGCCGCGCCACGCACACGGAGCAGGTTGGCTGGAACGGCCTTTGGCCACGCCACACCGCGCCGCCGCGCACTTCGACCTGACCGCCCCGCCACGCCCCGCCACGCCAGGCCACGCCAGGCCTCCGCGTGAGGCTAAGCATGAAAAGTTGCACCGCGCGGCTAAACTGCGCCGCGCAACGCGACGACACGTCGGCATTGAATGGACACTAACGCCCCGCGCGCCGCGGCCGGCCGCGACAGATACCTGGCCGGACGGCCGCCCCGCCCCGCGAGTAGTGCTCCATGCCGTTGTTTGCTCGGGTCGTACATCAGGAGCGGTGTCGCAGGTGTGTAAGAGTGCGTGTGCGTGTGTGTGTGTGTTGGTGTGTTTCTGCACAGACAGACAGCACATGCGTAAGATGTCCGGCCGCGGTGAGCGGGACGTGGCGGGGCGTGGCGGTGTGACATGGTCACAACCTCTGCACAACCTCTCCGGGTATAGTACAGCACACCTCAAGGTATATATCGGCTCGGAGGGGAAGGACACCACACACACATCACACAACAACTACCCCTCCAAAAAAAGAGAGAGAGGCTGTCGCGCCCACGTCACACACACGCGTCTCGTCATCCAGCCTCACGTCACACGTGTGTCACGTGACGGGAGACGCAGAGGCGTCGGCCCGGCCACGATCAGCCGGGAGCGATAAGAACGAACGAACGGCGATCGAATCGAGTGAAACGAAGGGAGAGAGAGAGAGAGACGAAAAAAGTGAATTAAAAGCGAAGCAAGGTGAGAAGTCAGAAGAGAGGGCAAAAGGCAGTGGCGGCCATCGTATTTTGAGCCGGGTGGGCAAGCTAGTGGACCTACCTACCTCCTCGACCAAAAACCTACCTCCTTTTCTGAAAACTTACCCCTTTCCTTAATGAACTACAATGACCATTTTTGTCCATTTGTCCATTTTTATTCAAACTTGAGGACTTGACGTGCCATGATAGGAAGCATCCTATATTCAAAACCGCGAGCGAAGCGAGCGAAAAAAAAACGATTTCTCAAGTTGAAAAGTGCGGTTTTAAGAGGGATTGCGCTATGCTAGTCGACCCTTGAGGCACCGTCTCCAAATCTCTTATAGTATCCTCAGCCAGGGTTGAGCCGTCTTTTAGGGTTTCACCCCACCCCACCTCCCTTTCTCAAATGAACTACAATGACTATTTTTGTCCATTTTGTCCATTTTTATTCAAACTTGAGGACAGTTTGACATGCCATGATAGGAAGCATCCTCTATTCAAAATCGCGAGCGAAGCGAGCGAAAAAAAATCCTATTTTGCAAGTTGAAAAGTGCGGTTTTAAGAGCGATTGCGCTACGCTCTGGACCCATTATTGACCGTAGAAGACCGCGAGCGAAGCGAGCGAGAGATTTTTTTCGGCTCTACCAGGGAGGGGCATTGCCTCTTCTGCCCGCACCCGCATTCGTTCGACAGCCAGGCGGTTGCCTGCTGCCTGTGCGGGTTAAAATCTTTAAGCTCTGCTC
>NW_026267226.1:687706-698664 GCF_000697945.3 Frankliniella occidentalis
GGGCCGTGCGCCAATGGGCGGGCCCGCGGAGTGGTGGGGGCAGCGCCGAGCAGCACCGCGCAGCGCCCCACCGGGGCCCCGCGGCCGGCACAGCTCGGCCCCGCCCGCCTCGCTGCCGTGGCGCCCCCCGCCGGGGGCCCGCAGCCCGCACCGCCACGCCCCGCCCGCCACGCGACGAAGCGACAGCGGTGTCAACTTAATTACAACTTGACAAATTTAAAATCATACGAACTGGAAACACGAAATTTCTATAGGTTAAGAATAAGAATGAGAGAGGGGCTTCAACGGAAGGACTGAGGTCAATCAGGTCAAAAGCAGAGGCTGGCCGGGAGACATTTAGGTTGATATTATGTCTTTACCTCAACCCAAGAGTATATTACAGCAGGTGGCTGGTGAACTCAGCGCTCTTTTGTAGCCTTGTTGTCCCGCATCATGATCGTTTCCATCCAAACATGGTGGTCAAAATATGCATAGCCCAGTGAGTGACACGTCCTATGAGATTAATATGAGATGAATCCTAATTTTGTTATGGTAAAGGCGAATCTTCAAATACTGTTCTTGAAATTTTTAAAAATTGGGTCGTTTCTTGCTCATTTCTGTGGGTACAGATTTTTATAAAAATAACTGGCGATTGTAGCTTATTGCGCCGTTTTTGGTTCAAAGTTGGGTTAACCTATCGCTTTCTGACACAGAATACACATCACGCCACGTACCATGGGTTTGTCGAAATGCACAACGTTTCGCGCTTGCTCGACAGAAACATAAAAAAAAAAGGCGACTAATTTTTTCACTTACCTGCTGCGGGATGCATAAGAAATGAGGATGAAGATGAAGACTGCTGCGCATGCACTGCGGTCCTGCTCCGCCCGGCGCCCTGTAACACGAGCAATAAAGTGAGGTTAGGCCACGACAGGGGTGACTCTGCACTGCATCGTGGCGCGTCGCATAAGGGCCAGAGGGGGGAATCTGCTCTCGGCCGTAACGGCGAGAGGAAATAACTGGGAGGAGAGGAGCAGCGAATAAGTGTCCCTCTCTGGTCCGAGGCTTCTAGGACGGGGCTGTCCCGCCTCATATCGTAGTTTACGCCCCGAGCTCGCGTCGCCGTGTCCCCGGGGCAGCGGGCAGCCTGTGCGGTCCGCTGGGAGATGAGTGTCGACGCCGTGTCCCATCCGATACCCAGAGAGTTTCTCGTAATTAAAGTGAGAGCATCCCATGCGCCTTGCCCGCATCCCTCTCTCTCTCGCTCCCCCTCGCCCCACGGCAGCAGCTCATTGCTACGCAATTAACTCCGCGATCGCTTTTCCAGAAGTCCGCATCGCGGTCATGCGCTGCCAGAGAGGAGGCCCCCAAGGAAAGTAGTGGTGGTGGTGGTGGTGGTGGTGTCCGCGGCGTGGCGGGGCGGGGCGTGGCGCACTCGGCGACGTCAGGAAATATTTGCAAACAACCCGGATTCGTCGCGGCGCATCGGGTGAAACTGGATCACACATGCGCGCGGCAGGAGGGCCGGGGCCAGGCGACGCGCACGGAGAGCACAGAGGAGAACGCACTTTGCGGGGCCACCACGCCGCGCCGGCCGGCCACGACCTCCGCCTCATCCCCGCTCCGGATCAGCAAAAGGAGATGCGGCTGGATATCACGGCCAGGTCTTATTGCCGGCTCTCCATATTCCGGTCGAACCACTCCGCCCGTGTCAATATGACGGCACGCCGCGCTGCTCTGCGGCCGCGCCCCACCACGCGCCACACACACGCACACACACACACACGAAAGGGTCACCCTCCTCTCTGCCTGCCGAGGAAAACATGATTATAAAAGCAGGGAGTCGTGCATCCAGAAAGATAGCGCAGGCATACCTTGTCGCACATACCGTCGTCAACTCGATTTTTCCAACTTGGCGCGGTTGGTTTTGATGGAGTAGGGTTATTTCAGTGGATTCTGGGGCCGGAGGTACGAAGTAGAAGGGTTAGAGCGGAACCAGCAGTTGAATGCAAGGCGTCGGGGTATGAGAAATTCGCAATTCTCCGCCCTTCGTTTGTTTATTTTCAGTGAAACTACGTATATTTTGCGCTCGTTTTGAGAAACGCGTACGCAGATATTGCGTTGCAACCAGCGCGTGTATCGAAACAACCGGTAAAAATAAGCAGGGGATATTTCTCGTCCTAATAGACCATTCCACCGAATGGGGAAGAAGAAAGGAAAGAATCAAAAAGTACCGGAAACAGTACCGAAAACCAGTATGTAGATCATTTGTGTACACCTCTATGGCACACCAACAAGTCCAGAATAATTATCTTGGCCAAGAAAAGTAGAAAAAGTGAACGATTTGATCTGTTTATCAATACTGTTTCCGGTGGTTTTTGATTCTTTTCTTTCTTCTTCCACAGTCGGTGGAATGGTCTATTTTTGTCGTAATGCCACAAGCCACAACAATGCGGCGAAGACGACGACGACAACAACATCAACACCATCAACAACAACACCATCAACAAAAACACCATCAACAACAACAACAACATCAACAACAACAACAACATCAACAACAACAACACCATCAACAACAACAACAACATCAACAACAATACCAACAACGGCGTACAACATATGATACGCTTTGCAGAGAGGAAAGTGTATGAGCCAGATTCGCAGAGTTGTGCGAACCGTAACTTACAGTGAACTAACAGACCGGCCAACACGATGCGGCCAGCAGCCGCCGCTGCCCCGCGCAGCAGTGTGTGTCGTTGGAGATGGCCCGTGCGGCCAGTGCGGCGGTCGCGCGGCGGGCCCGTGACAAACCACACAGCGCTGCGCTGCCGCTGCGCTGCGAGCCGCTATCGGAGGCACTTCAAAGGGCGCATCACCTGGCGAGCCCAGCTGCTCGGCTCCGCCAGGCTCCGCCAGGCTCCGCTCGGCTCGAGCCGGCTGACCTCCGACCCGCGCGCGCCACGGACGGCAGGTGCTGTATGGCGCTCCGGCACCAGCACCGGCAACAACAATGTGCAGACTTAAATCGCTCCCCGAGCGAGAGGCGAGTGGGCTGGGCCCGTTCCAGCGTCCATTGGCGGCGCAGACTATGTATTTCGCGCGCGGACGGGCGGGCGGGCGGCTGGCGCGCGCCTCCTACCTAAAAATATCCTTCATATCCTCCCGGTCCATTGCGAGACGCGAAGTCTGTATCATGAAAAACCGTACAGGAAAACGTATCGAGTGCGTATGAAAATCCGTCGCAAACTGTCGATGACTTGTCCTCTCACTTATTGCCCCGTTTGCGAATTTAAGAAGCACATATCAGTATTTCAGCACAATCCTAGAGTGAACCTTAGAATTCTACTTTCACGAGTTCCCCTCAAAGACCATAAATTAAAGAAGCCAATAAGGTATTCCGGAGAACTGGAAAAGAAGAACAGCACGAATAACAAAGGGGCCTGTGATTCGTCGCTCAAGTGGAGGGGGAGACCGGGCGACGAATCACGGGCCACCTTGTTATTCGTGCTGTTCTTCTTTACCCGTTCTCCGGAATACCTTATTTTTGGACCCACCTCTTTTTCGTGATAAAAACTTTCTCCGCCTAAGGGGCGATTTTCGTTCAATATTTTAGTAGGAATGCATAATTTTCAGTTAAAAACTTCAGACTTTCCGGTAGAGCCCATGCACGAATCAAGTCAAATTTATAATTGGGGAGTTGAGTGTTATTTAGTTTGTCAATTAATCGTCACATACATCCATTTGTGGAGCCCCTATTACGGCTCGTCCACCGAGAGACACCTGCGGAGTGCGCGGCCGTACCAAGCGGTCCAGACGCTCCTCCAATAAATCGCTCGCTGAGGACGCATACAGGCAAGGTCCACGTAACTCGGCGGAGCGCTCCAGCCAGTTACGGTAGGGCAAGAAGTTGGGTTATTTACGACGATAGAACGGTCCCTCGGCCTTCGAGTAGCAAAGGGTCAGGCAGTTGGCGTCCGGACCGCAAAGGGCCGTCGGGGTCACCTCCAGACTGTGACCAGCGCGAGTTCCCCCTTGCCTTCTCCCCCCTCTCTTTTCCTCGCTGGGCAACCGTCCATCACATACGGCCCCACTGCAAAGGGCCATATATTTCCTGCTTTTACAATCATATTGTGTCAGATGCGCTCGTAAAGGCAGAATGTAGGCAGACGGAGGATAAATCAAGGCACCGTTTAATTAAAAAGTGAATAAAAACGCACCGCCGCACCCCTTTCACCTCAAGAAGAGCTTGCGCCGCAAGAGCCGGCGGGCAGACGGGCTCGAACCCGCGACCTTGCCCCCTGCAGAGAGAGAGAGAGAGAGGGGGGGGGTAATCATTTTACTGGTGATATTATTTCCTACACTTTCCCTCATTTTTACGGCCGTGGGAGGGAAATGAAAAATGATTGCGAAAGAGCCAATAAAGCAGTAAAGCTGGCGGAGAACAGAATGCGCAAAAAGGGCCCCCTCGCCGTGCGATAATGTCGTCGTACAGTACGCACTGTAATGTTAATTAGAGCGATGCGCGTCGTCAGATCGCCGCAGCCGCGGCGGCGGCGCCCCCGCCCTTCCTTCGCAACCAATTGCGGTTTCCGATCGAGCGACTTTACACACACTCACACACAAAACACACTCACGCACAGAGACTGATCCATCAACTGCAGCGCAGCTAAAATGTATCCATCACACCTCAGCCAGCGAACCAGTTTCTGATATAAAGGCGCCTCCCTACAATCCGGGGCCGCAATCACCTCTGCTGCTGCTGCTGCTGCCGCCGGGATGATGACGCGCTCTGCCCGATCCAGGGACGTCCTGGTCGCGCATAGAGAGCCTCCTCCGCCATCACCATTACAAGCGGCCTTATCAGCGGCGAGAAGGGAATTAAGGAGGAGACGAGAGTGCGCGGCGGGGACCTCGCAGGGACTATAACCTCACCCGCCATATCGTAATGCAGGGCAAAAAGCGCGCGCATTCCTCCCGGCTGCGCGCATGCATATGTGCGGATGAGCAAAGTGACCCGCTGCTGCTTCTGCTACTTTGCCTCAAACTAACATGTTTTAGTCGCGCGTGTTTTTTTAAAAATAAAAATATGTGCGGTTTAATGTCACTCACACTCGTCGCGGCGCGCGGATTTCTTTTGAGGTCCAATCGCCCCCCTCTTGAGCTACGGCGTCCCGCATGATAGCGAGGACCTTTCACTCTGCAGGTGTTATCATCTCGGCTATGCCGCGCCATTGCGCGTTTACGGGCCGGCACATCTCGAGTGTGTGTGTGTGTGTGTGTGTGTGTGTGTGTGTGTGTTGTTGCAGCTCGTACTCACATGGGTGTGACCCGCCCCGCCCCGCCGCCTGAAATGAAGACCTCACGGGTACACGCCGCGGTACTTTACAGCCGCACTTTATAGGGTAGCGGCACTCCCATAGCCCCCCCCGGCGCACTCCACTTCTAATTGCGACTGTACCGAGAATGGAGCCAATATGGCCAATTTATTTTCATTAGCTCCTCTTTTTTCCCCCTTCTTCTTTTTCCTGATGAGCGAATCGCTTTGCGCCGCATAGCTGGCGCGGCCCGGCCGGGCGCGCGTCTTGGCGCCGACCGACCTCTTTACACAACTGTAAATGTTTACAAGTCCGGCGACGCGATCGCCAGGTCGATAAAGCGATAGCAGTATCACATTTCAGGCCTCGTCCAAAAAAATAAAAAGCACATAAATAATATACTAGACGCCTAGAGTCGCGCCATTGCTCACATCGCCTTTTTTCGGTGCGACGCGACGAAGGTCGAAAAAAAAATAAGACATGACGGACTTTCTGATGATAAAAACGAGAAAATTATTGCGCGGATGAGAAGATGAAATCACCAGGGCGACAGAAAACTTACTCCCCGCCGTTGCCGTGGGGAGCCTGATATCTGACATCACGTCGTCAGCTGGGCGGCAGCGCGACGGAGTTATTCCGACCTGAGATGAGGCAGGTTCTGTATTCAGGGCTGCGGGCGGCCCCTGACCCGGCCCGACCCGCGCGCTGGGGAAGACTCTTGGAGACAAACTGAGAACGGCGATCTCTTGTGGCGCGACCGGCTCACCCCCTGCAAAAATATTAAAACCATTTCGATGGTATTTACCGAAGGTGCAGATCGGATACTTTAAAATGAACGACTAACGACTGTGGGGCGGAGGAGGCATACAGAACGGGTTGGAATGGTACAACAATGATGGTCAGGTGAGCCGCGTCTCGGCCACTTATGGTAGGAGGCCGAGCCCATTCACGATGACTCTTGCGGCGATCCGGCTTCTTTGACTCAGCGCCATACGCGCCTCGACACGGCACGCCTTCGGGTAGGGTTTCGCTGACCTATTCGGAAGTTGGCGACCGTGGTGAGGAAAAAGGGCGGACAATGCGCGAACGTGCGGTTCAGACAGTCATTGTGTCGCGACACGCAGAAACCGATCTGGGCTTCCCGAAACACTGCAAAAAAAGGAGAAGAAAGAGACACAGGTGTATGTCGAATGGGTGAGAGGAACTGAGCATACAATGTTGTACCACGTCTTGTTGGTGGAAACATCATCATCAACGCAGCACGTAATCGTCGCTACTTTTAGTAGTTCCGGCTGGCCCACGAGAGTTGCGGTAAAATTATAGACAGTAAACATCATCGGCTAGAAAAACGGACGCACGCGCAAGGTGATGCAGACGATCAAAAGTACAGACTGCTTTCGCTGGCACACGTTAAAAGTCTTTTCACTTGGCACGACGGGCTCCTCTGGGACGGGCGGCTACACGCCGGATATCAAGCCGGGGCGCCAATAAGCGGTCAGACAATGTACGCTTCCCGAGAAGCAGCCCCTCACTACTTCGCAGCAACGCTTTAAAAAAACGAGGAATAGGCACACGCAAAAAAAATATAAAAATTGCCGGCTTTCAACGCTGCGGCTTTTATGACCCCCGCGGTTGTGTGTGAGGACAGGCAAAAACATAAGCGCTCATTACCGCTTGCGGAAGGACTTACGATTGCCCTAGATCAAATATGGAAGGCAGCGGGGCGGGCAAAAAGCTAAGAGAGACCGTTCGAGAGCATCCAAGTCGCGCGGCGGGTTTCGAACTCACGGGCAGTATTGAGAGCCAAAATAGGCGCACACGCAGCCGCGCATAGGCACAGAGGCCCCTGTGCAGTGTGATTTACGAACGGGTCAGGTAGTGTTCCATGTTCCATGTTCCATGTTCCATGTTCCACTGCCGTCCGAGTGGATCATGTGCGGGCCCCCGCACAGTGGTGCGTATTTTCAGTCCGGGCCGACAGGGTACGTCATCGGCCGCCCCGGCCCCGGGCATCCCGCGCCGCTCCCGCTAGAATGGGCCCATAGATTCATACTACTTTACGGTTTCATTGTTCTCCCCCCGAGGATTATTGTTAATTCTAATTTTTATGGGCGTTTGGTCCTCCCGCGGTGCGCGTCTTGCCGAAGCAGGAGAAGGAGGAGGATGACGGGGAGGAGGAGAGGGAGAGGGGCGAGAGAAAAAAGAGCAAAGCGGTGGGAAGTGAGGCTGACCCCGGCTGTCCGCAGAGCACTGCCCGGGCTCTTCCATTTCCGCTCGGCAAAATTTACAGCTGTTAAAAGAGGTATGTGGGGCTCTTCGAAAAAGCAATCAATGCAGCGCGCGAGCTAGCTGTCCAAAGCAGCGGCGGCGGCTGATGAGGCGGATAGGAGGACCTGCTGCATAACCACATGCTGAAAGCGTTCTGCAGCCTGAGAGAGAGAGGGGGGGGGGGGGGGTTGGATAGGTGTGTCGTATACCAGAGGTGGCTCCTTGGTCCCGTGAGGTCTTGGGTGAATATGCAACCCCTAAACCGAACACACCCCACCCCATGCGTGCGGGTCCAATCAGCAGCCACCTGGTACTTCAATAAAACATTACAAAATTGTCTTTATTACAGTTACCCCCGATATATTCGTCAGGAAGAGTAACTGGTAGTCAAAAATCTTTTGTTTAATAAATATTTCGAATTTAACAGAATTGAAAATTTGTGTGCTGGAAAAAGAGGCCATGCATCACTTTGTTGTGACACACGTCACGTTAGTGATTCTCGCGCAACGCCGCCGGGCTGTGTGCCTCGTGCCGTGCGGCTGGGCGCGGCGACCGGACCAGCGCACGTAATTAAAACCAACACGAGGGGCGGGGCGGGGCGGGGCCCTCGCGTATGTGGAACGAAAATGACGCCTTCACTTTTTTCTCTCTCTCCCCCCGCGCGGGCCGCCTGCAGCAGCTAAGTAGCCGCGGGGCGGCGGCGGTCGCAACAACATGTCCGGCTGCGCGCATAGCCCTTCACCTCCCGGGGCACCGGGGGGCCGGGGGCGGCCGGGGGACGGCCAGGGGGCGGGGCGGGCCCCGGGGGGCTACAAGGCCGCCGAGGACAAGGGCGCGGGACGTGACGAGGCAGTAAGGCCCCGGTGGTGTGCCACATCCCACTATAGGGCTGCTTCGGCCGGACAGAGAGCAGCGTGCGCGGCAGCAGTCTCAGTCTCGCTGGACGACAGGCGCGCCGTGGCAGGCAGGCGTCCCTAACTAGAGAAAGGTGCTCCCGAGCGAGCGGGCGCGGGGGCACGAAATGAGGAAACAAGAATAAAAGAAAACGGGTTTATACAAAACACCCCAAAACACGCAAAGTGTAATAAAAAGCACACGCTTATCGTGTTATCTCCGGCAACGCACACGTGGCCTAGCGGCGGGGGGGTCCCACCACCTCTGCTTTCCCCTAACCCCCCGCCGCCGCCGCCGTGCGCGGATCTGCTGCCCGCTGTCCGTGGAGCAGCAGGTCATCGCGCGCCTCTCGCGGCCGCGGCCTGGCCTTCCATTCATTCGCTCCCTCCCGCCCTCGCGACATAAAGACATGCAAATGAGAGTCGTTACCGCACCACGCGCGCGCACGCCCGCACACGCACACACACACACACACACACACACAGGCACACACACGCACACACACGCACACACACGCACAGCGCAGCGGGCAGGCAGCAAGCTCCCCCGGGGCGATGATGCAGATAATAATTAAGATTGCGCTAATGGAAAAGTCATATTGGTAAATATTAAAGCGGGCGCATCGAGACGCAGGCGCCGCCGCGCCACCTTGCAGCGGGCGACACGGCTGCTTGCCTCCTGGCCTCCCGCGTGGCGGCGCCGCGCCCGCGACGGGAGTATGGTGCGCGGAGCGGCGCGAAGCGTGGACCCGTTGTCGCACCTCTTTTAATTGGATTGTCTGTCAGTGGAGAGTTTATTAGTGTGTGTGTGTGTGTGTGTGTGTGTGTGTGTGTGTGTGTGCGCGCGCTAGCAAGGAGGGAGACCTCGACTGCCTCGCGGGAAGGAGCGGCGACGACGGAACAGCATACTATAGCAGTAGTGTGGAAGGGGGGGGGGGGCGCACAAGCAGCAGTGCGAGGAGACGTATAATCTCCGAACGAAACCTAACGATACCTTTCTAAGCCTCTGCGGTGTATAAAGGCTCCGCGCGCGGCGCCGGGTCCTCCATCGCCCGAGCTCGTTATCGCGCCCCACTATCGCCATCGATACATCGATAGAGCGTGCTAGCGAGCGACTGCTGCCGCGCTCGCGCCCGCTCTGGAGAGCTCTAGCGACATCGCTATGCGCGCCCGCAAGAGCAAAGGGGCAGCAGCGGACCCCAAGCAGCGATATATCGCACGACGACGACCGATTTTTTTTTCTCCCTCGCCATATCCCCTTTTATCGATTTCGATCAACGAGCTATCGATACTTTATCTCCCTCAAAGCGGGCGCCCAATTATGATGATATCGGCCGGGGCGAGGGGGGCAGCAGTAGCAGTAGCGTAGCCTCGCGCGGGGCTTGCTGTTCGGTTTGTATCAATGAACCGTAGACTCGCAGCGGCGCGCCTCAGAGTCGCACAACACAATATGCAAACCGCACAGAAAATGTCTGCGGCCCGATTCAGCGCCGCGATTGACTAATTTGCTTCCAGCAGTAGCGGTGGCGGCAGGCGGCAGGTGTAATCGGCGACGGTCGACCGCGTCAGGCAAAATAGATCAGGCAGGCAGCGGCCCTGGCGCGGGCTGCGCACCACAGTGCTACAGCTTTCACCCACCTGTGCCCCGCCCCGTCCCGCCCCGCTCCACCCCGCCACGCACTTTGGCACGCCACAGTAGCGCGGCGCTAGTTTTGGTCGCGAGGACGCGGATTAACGAATTGGCAATAAGACTGTCTCATATCCTGCGCAGAAAGAGCGCGCGCGCCGGCCCGCCCGCCCGCCAGAGCCGCGCCCCGCGCTGCTTGTGCGCAGCCTCATAAAGCTGGGAATAACGACCGGAACCGATGGTTCTCATTCGCTCGGCGATTTCCGGAAATCTGGCCTTCGCGGAGAGCGGGCTGCTCGCTGCCGGCGCACTTCTGGGGAAGGGAGCCGGGTGAACGCCATAAGGGGAGAGAGGGCGCCCCATGGGGGTCCTCTTCCGTATCCACGCCGGTGATAAACCCACCCTTACTATAGCTTCATGTCTACGGTTCAGTATTTACAAACCCTCTGCCCAATGAAATGTATACCTTTTCAAGTGAGCGGCACCCGCAGCGCAATATCACCCCCCCCCCCATCATTGTTTCCCCTTCCCAGCATGTCTTAATGACCGCCGCACTTTAATGCCAATTACGGAAATCAGCAGCGGCCAGTGCGTCCATCTGTCTGCTCATGCGAACATGTTGGTCAGTGGGTCGGCTCTTTTTAGCGCTCCTTTAGATTCGCAAAATAAGGCAAAGGGTTCCGTCCGTAGGTTCGTAGGACCACCCCATTTGACTTGCCCAAGACGTGGGAGTGCGTCTCCATTTGGAAGGGGCAAAATTCCAATCGGGCTGCTCTATCCGTACCCGGGAGAAGTCCCTCCATCTCCCCCCCTCCCTCTCCTTATCTCCCTCCCTCCCCTTCTCTCCCTCCTTCTCTCCCTCCCTCCCTCCCT
>NW_026267226.1:704281-707682 GCF_000697945.3 Frankliniella occidentalis
TCTCTCTCTCTCTCTCTCTCTCTCTCCCTCCCTCCCTCCCTCTCTCTGCTCTCTCCCCCTCTCCCTCTCTCTCCAGCACTCTCTCCTCCATAATTTACCATTTTTCCTGCTCTAGTTTGCGATGAGCATGGACGCCGGAACGAAGCGGTACACTGGCTGATGAGTCGTCCCTCGGCGAAGGCCTGGAGGGGAGGCGGGGGAAGGGGGGCTACAGGGCACAGGGATTACAGGAGTGGGCCCGGGGTGAGGGCGAGGTGGGAGAAGAAAGGGGCAGGGCAGACCTTCAGTGTGACGCCAGAGTAAATCAAGCCACGTGTGAATCGAACAGAAATCCAAGACGCCGAGCACCGGCCTTCAGTCGGCCAGGACGACACAGAGCGGTGTATGCCCATCCGACGGCGGGCGGACCTATAGACGACCATACCACATATACCATATGAAAATACACTGTGAAGGTTCATCTAAACTTTTAGTTGAGTTTTACTCCTTACCAATCGTGCGTCATCAACTTCTCAGGTTTTCTGTGAGGATAAGGTCCGCAGGTAAATGGATTCTCCCTGCAGGTCCCTCGCGGTGACAAAGATACGACTCATCTCAGTGCCAGCGGAAAAAAAATGGTGAAAAAGAAGAAGAACACGAAAACTGTCCATACAAAAAGACGCGGTCCGCCGAAGAGGATAAAAGAAAGCTCAACTCGGCGCAGAAATTGCTCCGATAACTCCTTCTTGCAGCCCAGTCGTCGTCCAGCCCGATCCGAACAGAGCCTCCTCCTTCCCGTCCTCAAGCGCCATGCGCCTGATGGCAATTTATCAAAGTTATCGGAAGCTCGCGGGGTTTGGCCTCTGGCTCACAGTGGCGGGGCGTGGCGGGGCGGGGCGGTGAGCCACGACCAGCGGCGCGCTCCTTGTTTTGCCCTGCTGATGAGCGCGGCGTGGCGCGGCGCCAGGGTAAATCAATACATATTAAAGCGTGAAACTCGTGCGGGTGCCCCCTGCCCCCCTCTCCCCTCCCCCAGTCCGATTCCAAACGGCGCGCGGCGCTGCAGCGCCTAAGAGCTCCCCCCCGCTTGAATAATTAAGAGCAACTTCACCAAGAAACAAGTTTACTCGTGCAAAAAGAAAGAAGGAAAAAAAAGAACGCGAGCCAATGGCGCGGGCGCGTGGTGGAGCCAAGAAGCCCCGAGCAGCAGCAGAAACGAGGAAATCGCAAAGGGACCAAGAAAGCCGCACACGACAAAATATGTATCAGACCAAAAGTCGTTTTCCTATGCCTCGGTTTTCAGTGGGGAGAACGCTATACTTATATGGTTTGCCCTTGTCTCTAATGCTTATTGATCAGACAGTTTTGTGGTTCGCACAATTTAATTTGTCTGTCGGTTCCTTGGTTGTCGGCAGACTACACCGAGTGAAAGTCGTTAAATAAAAAGCTTCCCACTCTTCCGCCTCCGCGCGACCAAATTGTCAGATTTCAAAACTTTTCCCGCCAGTAAAGTTCCCAGCGCCGTCACGTGACGCAATCTGCAATCAATAACGCCGTGCCGCAGAATGACTCGGAGTGCGGGACGTCGGCCCGGCCCGGCCCGGCCCTCCGAGGACCCTGTCAGGACGCCGACGACGTGGACGCGTGGTGGACATTTATAACCCCTCCGCCAGGGCGGCCTGCTGCAGGCGCTAGGCACTCTGCTTGCCGGGAACAGAAAATCCATCACGGCGAATGTGAAAGACAAAGGAAGAAACGCGTGTCGCGCACGGCACGGCGTGAGTCCCTGCGCGGGGGCAGAGAGTGATGATGAGCATGAGCATGAGCAAGTCAAAGTCTGCTGCATTCGGCATTCATGTTTTCGCGCCCAAGACTAGGATATTAAAACGATAAATTTATTTTAAAAAAAACAACAACACTTAAAACTGTTTCTAGGTGTGATCGGTATGAGAAACCGGGATTCATTTCCACCCCATGATTATTATGCATCACCTTATGGTATAAGAAATTTCCAGCCACTTCTTGCCTGCTTACCTTCCGTTTCAGATAGAGTAGAGTGCCAAATAATTTGAGTAGTTCCACTACTTCCTGTGTCTGACTGCCCTGCTGGGCTGGGAGAGTGTGCCGTTCCGACTGTAAAACACTCGACGACAGCGAGTGCGCCCCTCGCGCGGTGACATTTGGCGCGTCCCCGCGACACCTTTATGGACTATTGAGAGGGGTCGGCCGCGCACACTTTGTTACTGCCCGCGCGGTCATTTAAATCCCTTATGATATTCCTTTAACACCTCATACGGCCCCGCCGCCGCGGGCGGCCGCATAGGAGAATGTCACGAGCGACGACATGAACCCTGTCGTCTCGTATGCACGCGGGCCTGAAAAAAACGCCGGGAAAATGTTACAAAAATGATAGATATGTTGTGGTAGATGATGATAGTCGTTTTGGGGAAAATCCATTACCTATAAACCCGCATTAAATAAATAAAATCACATACACCTCGCGGTGGGCCGCAGCTGCGGGCCGAGCCAGCAACAGGTGATCCGATCCATTTGAGGAGGGGTGTGGGGTGTGTGAGGAACCAGGAGGGGAGGGGAGCAGGGGCCGGGCCGCGCGCGCGCCTTGTAGATCGGTATCGCACCCGTGCGCCCGCCTCAGGCTCCGCAGGCCCGCCGCGCCGCTCCGGGCCGACATGGGACCTCCGCGGCGGCGGCGGGCGGCCCCACGTCCACGAGGCCCCACTCCTGCTGGGCTACGTGTTGCGTTCACAGGACACCACCGAAGTGTGTGGACGCCCAATTCTATCGGGGGTATACCAACATCGATTCGTACACTTATTATTGTGCAAGTGCACGCTGAAAACTGTTGCTTGAGATCCAAGGACCATCGGAATAACGATTCAAGGACGCGATAAGAAAAAAATAATGGAGCGTCCTGGAATCTTTCCGATGATCCTCAGACAAGAGGGGACAATTTTCACCACCGTGTGGAGGTGTCAATGTTCTTTTAAAAAAGCAAACACATTCTAATGGAATTATTTCGTACCTTCAATAAGAGTACGTACTGCGCGACATTCACACACTTTGGTTATCTGCGCGCTCGAGGCGCGCCCACGCTGCTCTGCGCCCGGCCGGTCGAGGGCGGCGGACGGTGGACGGCGGCGGCCGTACCAAAGGGCTCAGGCGTCCCTTCCTCCCCCCAATTAACGTGCGGTAGAGAGATACGTTTTAATTGCTCCATCGACACATGTCCTGCCGTGAGCGCGCGCGCGCAGCACACACACACACACACACACACACTCGATGCATCCGCACACTACACAACACTTATACGGGCAGCCTGTGGTCACTGCCAGCGAAACCCACCCGCTTATCGAAGCGCCATCGACTCGGCGGCGGAGGTGGGTGGAGGGAAGGAGTGGGGG
>NW_026267226.1:707732-718018 GCF_000697945.3 Frankliniella occidentalis
GGGGGGGTGCAAAAAGTAGGCGAGCGGGAGCAGAGCAGGACCCCCCTGGCCAGCTCGGCCGGCACGCGCCAAAGGAAGGCGTAGGAGCGGCGACCGACAAGCAGCAGCAGCAGCAGCAGCAGCAGCAGCAGCAGCAGCAGCAGCAGCAGCAGCAGCAGCTAGCGCCGTCCAAACGGCTCCGCGAGTCCAATGAAGAGCGAGAGAGGCTCCAATCAGGCAGGCGCGCGTGCAACGGGCCGGGTGGGTCCCGCCGCGCTGCTAACTGAACAGCCCCTGCTCGACCACCACCGCCCGCCGCTCGCCGACATGACGTTCCTCCGGTTTAGACAACCCCCACTCCGTTCAGTTTGCATTATTCGCGAGTGCGTTATCTCTCTGCCTAGCAAACAATAGCAGTATGCGTCAGTTTGTATTGTTGTTTTAATAAGGCGGTAGGTAGGCTCGCGGCAGCAGCGGCGGCATATAGCAGGGCAGCGTTTTGGAATGACTGCACAGTCTAGAAATGGAGATGAGATGAAACGCACAGATAGCGATGGGTTTAATTTATTCCCGTTTAATTAGCGATATTCGTTCGTTCGTTAGCCTCGTGCGGCTGCGGCGGCGGCGGCCTAGCCCCGGTCCGGCCCGGCGGGCCCCGGCCGGTCAGCGCGAGGCGAAGGCAAGGCAGGGGCTTACGCTTAATTGCTTGAGGTCAGCGCATGTCGTGCACCTTCACGTATACACGGAGCGGCCTTGAAATGGAAGCAGCTCGCGCGCGCGCGCGCGCTCCGCAGTTTTTCAGCGGTCGACACTTCGACGCTAACACATCGGGAGGGAGCGAGAGAGAGATTCGGGAAGCGCGATAAATCATTGCGCACGGGGAGAGTGGGTGTGTGTTTTGCCCTGACCGCCTCGCTGACCCGCGGTCCCGGCCTCGCCGTGTGAACTGACCGCTCCACCTCGGCCCCGCCGCTGCCGCTGTCGAGCCCCGCCGTCCCGCAACCCACCCCGCTCCCCTCCCCTCCCCGCCACGCCCCACCACGCCATTTGTCGCTTCACTTGCTCGTCGGAATTCGCCGGTCGAGGTGCGAGAGGCGTTAGGCAAGGCATTTTGCAACCCCGCCGCCCGCCCCGCTTCCCTCGCCGTCCTCAACCTCAGCCTCGACCGACGCCCGCAGCTATAAGCTACAGTACTAAAAGCGCGCTGCCCGAAACCTCCCCTGTTCGATTAGTTTCCTAACAAAACTAAAACATCAGTGATCACCGCACTGTTATTGTTTCCCCATTTACCTCCGTCGAGAGGAAGTGGACGACAGTGAGGGGCAGCAGCGGCCGCGGGGAGGTGCTGACCGCGCGCGGGGACATTTAACGCCTATTGTGACGACGCCCAGCGGCTGCGGTGGTTTCCTGCGGGGCTGGGGCGGCCGGCACCAAACCGTCTCGGGCCGAGTTGTCATTAGACGAGATGAACGGTCCCCCGACTGCCGCGGGGCGGCGGGAGGGCAGCGGGAGGGCCTCCAGGGAGGTCCCCGTCGTGCACTATTCAGCGGGGTCCTCCTGAGCCGGCCATGGGGCTGCCGTAGAATAGCGCGTAAACACCGAGGTGGGTCCGTCCACTTACAGTGGCCCGAGAGCACAACATTTGAGAGAGAATGACCATCCCCGCGCCGCGAGTATTCGTGAAATTTGCGGCGCGCGAGCAGTCGAACGGTGAGTATCCGCCGTTCGACTATGGCAGGCGAGCGAGAACAAAAGACAAGCTTACGATTCGAAGCTCGGGCAGCGTCAGGGGAGGGACTTTATCGTGCTTTGTGCCCCGCGGGGGACAGCGCCTGCAGCGACCCGCTCAAAGCCGCGTTATGACAACGGCAGCAAAAATGTCCCACCCTGTGTTTTGAATCAGCCAGTGATTTGCCCTCGATCGAGCAAGTGTAAGACATGTTTGGGGGATCCCCATCACCAAGGAACGGCGTGGATTCGTGTCGTGAGTTACGATATCTCTGGAAGCACGGCGGCTGGGACACATTTCTTAAGAAGAGGGAATTCTAGTCATTTACCCAAGTGGTGACAGCACCGTGCCCCGATACCAGGGAGGCCCAGGAGGGTAGGAGGGTAGGAGGGTGTACCTCGCATGCGGCCTGCGTCGAGTCCTTGGGTTCGCTCGTGCGGACGGCTCTCCCGGACCCGATCAGCCAGCCACGGTGCCGCAAGCCCGGGAGCTGACGTGACGGTGCACTGAAAAAAAATTATATTCATTTCCCATTTGGACTTTTGCTCCCAGAACGAAACGGTTCCTAGAAAATTCTGTCAGGGGTTTTGACGAAATTCTCCTCACTCCCCGGCCCGGATCAAGCCTTTTCATCTCGTCCGCCCTACAGCACAGCACTGACTGACTACTATAGGGCCCGGGGATGAGGAGAGGGGGGGGGGGGATCAGAAGGAATTCATTAATAACGAACGACTCACCCTCCCCCCCTCCCCCCGCCTCTGACACTGGTTTTCTTCTTTGCTTTTTGTTCTCACCGTCACATCACATCACAACGTAGCAGGGAGGAGGGGGGGGGAGGGGGGTTCAGCGGGCTCTATGAGATATGACTCGAGTGATCCGAACAGCGTGCACAGGAGTCGTGCACACGGGGCACACCCACGGCAGAGGTGGGGGGGGGGGGGGCGTCAGAGGCTCGCGGCCAATTTGTCGCACAATTATGTGCGTGCGCGTTTATTGTTTATCGGGCGCGCTGGAGGCTGGTGCTCGCTGGAGCCGCTGGAGCCTCTGGAGCCACTGGAGCTACTGCTGGAGCCGCTACTAGAACTAGACTTTTGCTGGAGCTCCGTGGAGCTGCTGAAGCTCTCCAAGCGCTGGAGCCGCTGGAGCGAGCGGGCATGGCCGCGTTCGCCGTGTATCCCGGCGGCCGTTCATCATATCGACCACGGCTGCACTCCGCTGCACTCACACGGGCGTCGACAGGACAACCCCTGGACACGCGGCGCTTGGACACATGCCTCTTGGAGAGATCAAGTGGCCCGAGGGGCTCCAGAGAATCCAGCGGACGGTCTATAGGCGGACGGTCCAAGAGCCTAGCCCTGCCAAACTGTTGCATAAATCCATGCCTTGTACCGCTCTGGTCCAGCCCAGGCTCCCGCAATATATCACTTGCCCAGGCTGCGCGCTGACGCTTCCAGTCCACCTGCACTGAAAAGAAAAGGGGGTTTACAAAAAGTGGAAAATAAAGCAAGAGGTCATATTTCTGGATTTTCAAAGCCAATTGGCTGAAGAAATTTTAAATAAATACGCAATAAGAAAGAAATGAAATAGGACCGAGGTTCCGTTGCGGAAAAACGAGAAAAAGCTTGAAGCCGGTGCTTCATTAAATAATGACAGCCCAGCCTGCCGGGCGCGCTCTGGCCTGGCCGGCTGGACCCCGATCTCCCACAGACTTGTTGCCCCTTTGTGCCTTGCTGTCTCATTCATTCCTTATTTCATTCATTGCGGCCGCCTCTGCCCCGCCACGCCCCGCCACGCCGCGCCCCGCCACGCCGCGCCCGTGCGCCTAGACCATCCGCAGGGGCTACTGTTCTCGGTAGTATGACGGGGCGTGTGCACCCACTAGAGGGTCGGCGGCACCCGCGTCTTCGGCTCCACTCGTGTGAGTGAGACCTCATCCCCCGCCTCCGCCTCCAGCCGCGGGGCTCCAGCCTCCCAGATACCATCGCGAGTCCACCCACTGCTCGCTCTCCACGGTCCCTGCTCGGGCCGCGACACCGGAGTCGCGCCTCGGCCATAGCAGCACGCCATGCAAGAAAAAGCAAAGTGAATCGGGAATCGGAGATGATGTAGAGAGGAGTGTTGGCGTCCATTGATGGCGTGCCGAACCGCGTGCTCGAGGAGGATGATGCTCCCCGGCACGGCCAGCGCGGGCGACCTCCCCGTTCCCACCTGAGCCGGGCGTCGGGCGGGGCCCCCGCCGCGGGAGCGATGCGTCCGGGCCGCCTGCGGTAGCGGAGATCTGTCAGCCCGGCCATCACTCAAGTCGCAGCGGCGGGGGCACAGCCCCGGCGCAGCCCCGGCGCAGCCCCGGCCACCGCGGGGCCAAGCCCAGACAGCTCGTCTCCATAATTAGGCTAGAGCCACCTCGGGGCCCTCCAGGGCCGGGCCCGGCCGGGACCCGGCCCCCTGAGGCTCTGGGCCGGGGGGCGCCACTGATACAACAGCCCGAGGAGAATCGGGATTTGCACGCGTTACGAAATGCAACCAGCAACCCCTTTGGCCGGCTCCCGGATGTACCCGGTCCCCACTCCTCCCTCGCGCCGTCCTCTTACAGAATACGCCATCCGTTCCGTCGGCCAGCAGGTGCGCCGCCGCGCCGCCGCCGCCACCACCGCCGCTGCCTTTTCTCCCACCTCAATAATAACTAATGGACGTGAAAATTTTCTCCCCCGATTTCGTATGGCAGTGTACTCACACTGGATGGACGCGCTGAATCATGTGAGCTAACTAGCGCCTTATGTGCTCTATGGCGTCGGGGTGCCCCCCGGACGGCTTTTGCTTCGCGTCGCTTCGCGTCCACTGCTTCGAGGCGCTGGCATGTCACGGTCACGAGGAGGGCACCGCCCGGTCTCCAGAGATTGGAGCGAGCTGCATTAGACTTTATCTTCCGAGAGTTTTCTGTTGCAGTCGAGCGCTTTTGCACGTCCTCAGACGGCTGCTGCATCCGAGATTGGCTGCAACTGGGACTGCTGCACCTGCGCCCTGCGCGCGCACGCACGGGACGGGCGTGGCCGGCTAGCCGCGGCCCCCCAGGCGGCCCGCCGCTGCTCTAAATATCAGGTAATCACAGTGTTCTCTCAACCCCTCCCGTTTCACACAGCTGTTGTAAAAGCAAGCAGGCGACCACCTGCAGGACTCTACAAGCAGCAGGGCGGAACATGACCCCATAACTCTCTGGTCGGGAGACGCGGGGAGGGAGAAAACGTCGCACGGAATTAATCTCAACGATCCATTGCAGGTGCTAATTTTTTTTACGCGTTCCTCAAAAAAGTCGACGGCCAATTAGAACCGCCGCCCCGCCGGTTATACGGGGCGCTCTGATCTGCTGCCCTCTCACTTAAGCTCCACTTAGGCCCTTGTTTATTCACGAAGGTCGCCCGGCCGGCCGTGCAGCCTCTAAATGCTGATACAAGAGCCAATCTGCGAGCGAGTACGCCGTCCTGGCGAGCCCAAGGCACGGCCTCGTAAAACGGAACAGTGATGAGCGACCACTCGACTGACGACGACGCCCTGGCTGTAGGCACTCGTCCTAGAGCCCCCAGCAGCGCGGCCTGCAGCCTGCTGGGTAGGCCTCCACGCACAGCATGCCTGCACAACAGGCCTGCCTACAACTCAGGGGCTCCAACTGCCACCTGCAGCCTGCTGGGTAGGCCTCCACGCACAGCATGCCTGCACAACAGGCCTGCCTAAGTCTCAGGGGGCTCCCACCACCGCCTGCAGCCTGCTGGGTAGGCCTCCACGCACAGCACCCCTGCACAACAGGCCTGCCTACAACTCAGGGGCTCCTGAGCGCTCACGGACCCGGCTCGGGTACTTGATCAGCGCTGCCCGCGGCCTGCGGGGCTCCGGAGTCACTGACTCGCCGTTTAACGGCCTCCTCTCATCATCCGTCGCTGATCCGCGCGAGAGGGTCGCCTGCTGCCGCTTGCTGCTGCTGCTGCTGCATGCAAGAAACTCTATGAAGACGGCGGCATAAGTCAATAGGCGACGTTTACGATTTCAGGTAACGGCACGGGGCGGGGCGCGGCGGGGCGCGGCGGCCGCTTGTCTTGGCTCGGACCCGGAGAGCACGAGGGGCTCCCCCACCAGGCCCCCGCCAGCAGGCCGCCGCCGCCGCTCCGCAACAAGATACCCTATCGCGTCGAGATTTTGCAAAGCCATCGGACATTTTCACAGAACTGCAATAAAGACAAGCCGAAGGCTCGCCCCCTTTGGTGTCCGCGCCGCCGGCCCGTGTCCCTGCTCGCTGCGGCGCGGAGGTGTTCGAGGCCGCGGACGGGAGGGAGGTTGGTTGCACTCCACTCGCATGCCGCGCGTCACGTCGAGGGGAGGCACCCGAAGGGCTACTCCGCGAGAGGGCTCCGGCCGGCATTGTGGGAGCTGGAGCCTGACTAATACGCCGTCCGTGCCGGCCGTGCTGCCGCGAGTCGTGACCGTGGCGCCTGTGCCGTACGCGGCGGCGCCTGCATGCGGCGGCCGGGACGACACGTCCGGGACGAAACGTAGCGCCGCGGGGGCCGGGCGGGGCGGGGGGAGCAGCGCGCGGAGCGGAGCAGGAGCGGAGCAGGCTGATGGGGCCGTACGACACTAATACCGCGCGCTGAGTTGGCAACTTTGACACTCGCGGGGCTGAGCCGCGCTCAGCCCGGCTGCCGCCGCCACCATCCGGCATACACGACGCGGACACCCTTCTTCCTTCCTCTCACTCCACTACTTCCAATCCTTCTCTCTCACGTAGACACGGGGTTACAACTCTCTGGGAACGCGTTTGAAAATTAGACACCTGTGCCCGTCTGTGCCGTTCCGTTCATGCTTAATTTTCTCCTGCTTTGCAGAGGTTTTTGACTTTACTGCTCATATCTAAGAGCAGGATCAGAGAAAATCTGCCCAAATGATAAATTAGTTTCAACTGGCACAAATGTCGTCCGTAATACCATACATGTGACCCATATCACAAAAGATTGATTTTGATTTCATTATTTCCTTCCCTGTGTACTGGGTCTGCCCGCAGGTCTGCCCGCAGGTCTGCCCGCAGGGGTCTGCCCCGCGCTGCCGCCGCCGACACTGCTGCCTCTGCCCGCCCGCTCGCTCGCGCTGCCGGCCGCGCGCTGCTCGACGCTCGACCGCACATAAATCTGACGACTCTTTACTGTCAAACGAAAAACAAGTTGTAATCCATAAATTAATAACACAACACTGCGTCGCGGAGCGCAATATTTAGAGCAGGCCTCTGCATACATTGCCGCGCGCGATGCCAGAGCCGGGCCGGCCGCCTCGGCAGGGCGAGCAGGGCGGAGCAGGGCTCGCGAGCGAGCGCTATAATCCTAACGCGGTATTTTACGGCCTCGGCGCTGCGCAGCGCTTCTGCCCGCTTCTCTGCTGCTGCATCTTCGCTGCTGCCCTGCTGCTGCTCTGCTGCTGCTGCTCTCCTGCTGCTGCTCTGCTGCTGCTCTGCTTCGGCTCTGTTGCTGCTGCCCTGCTACTGCACTGCTGCTGCTGCTCTGCTGCTGCTGCTGCTCTGCTGCTGCTGCTCTGCTGCTGCTGCTCTCCTGCTGCTGCTCTGCTGCTGCTCTGCTTCGGCTCTGTTGCTGCTGCTCTGCTGCTGCTGCTGCTGCTGCTCTGCTGCTGCTGCTCTGCTGCTGCTGCTGTTTTGCTGCTGCACGGCCGTGTGGCAGTGGCGGGCAGCCATCGCTTCCGGGACATTCTGTCACTCTGACGGCTCTCTTTAGCTTTCGAGCGGCCGCTGCCGCCCCTCATTGAAAGGTGACGCGGGGCCTGTTATTAGCGACTCTCCATCACGTTGGGCTGGGCCCCGTTTAGGCGCCGCGCGCCGGCGCAAAAAGGCATTTCGCATACACGAGGGACGCCTTTTAGCGCGCGCCTTTCATTTGCACTTCATTTGGCCGCGCCTGGAAAACATGCGATTCGACGGCAAATTGCGTTTGGCGCGGTGGCACCGAGTAGCGGCGAGGGCTAGAAAAGACAGACAGACAGACAGACAGACAGACAGACAGACAGACAGACAGACAGACAGACAGACAGACAGACAGACAGACAGACGTTGTTGGGCTGCTGGGCGGAACTCTGCGCAGCACGCGCACGCGGTGGCGGGACAGGGAACACTGTTAACGCCATGGTCGCCTAGCATGCCAAAATGTTGGCAGTCTTTTTTGACTGCCAAATTTTGGCCTTCTTTTTAGAGGCTGCCAATTTTTAGCCTCTTTGAATGCCAAAAGTTCGCCTTCTTTTCAAAGAAGCCCAAAATTTGTCATTCTAGGAGGCCAAAAATTGTCAGCCAATTTAAATAAGTCCAAAGTTTGGCATTCAAGGAGGCCAAAAATTGGCAGCCTCTAAAAAGAAGGCCAAAATTTGGCAGTCAAAAAGGACTGCCAACATTTTGGCATGCTAGGCGACCACGGCGTTAATAGTGAAGGTGCGAGCCGGTGCGGGGCCAGAGAGGGACGCAAGACAGAGACAAGGAGGGGGGAGACACCCGGGGACGATCGTAGCGGCATTATTTTTTGGGGTTTTGTTTCGGCAAAGGAAATGGGCTGAGGGAGCAGCGGTTTTTACTACATTATTTGGACGGTCAGGCCAGCGCCGCCACTAAAACTTGAGTCAGGCCAGCGGCAGAGCAGGGTGGCGCGGTGTCGTCGGCGATAAAAAGATTTGCCCGGCCAGTGAAACGCGTTGTTGGAGGGTCCCAAATGGGATCGAGAGAAAGGAAAAGAGAATTAAATCGCCCCGATCCGCGAGCAAAACGGGTAAAGTTTAGGGGGGAAAGGTATATGGCCCGGCGTGGGAACGGGAGCCCCAATTAGCAGCGGGGCCACCACCACGTGACTTATGGGGGCTACGGGGGCCGGGGGCCCCGCCGAGCAGGGACCAGCCAATCAGCCAGCGGGGTGCGACCGCGGCGGGGCGAGGCGAGGCGGAGGCGCGACCCCGCGGGCCGAATATCAATCCGAATGCGTTCACTTCAATAAGGCTGCGCGCGGCAGTTTGATATATCCCCCGCTTGCTTCCGTATCGGATCCCGAATAAAAAGCACTTTGGCGGCCCCGCAGATTGGCCCGGCCAGAGCTGGGCCGCCGGGTGGGTCCCTGCGAAAGGCAGTAGGAATAATTATGACGTTAATGACACAGTTTCCCGCGCCTTACATTCATCTTTTGCCATCAACGAAATAATTTCCTGAGCGACATTTAAAATGCCCCTATTCACAATCGACTCTCTAAAAAATCATCGCCTACCAAAAAATGTTACTTTTCTATTTTGTAGCATGTCCTTGTCCAATCTGTTTATGATTCTTTTCCTCACCGAGGAATCACTATGTAGAAATAATTCCTCCAGTGAATGTCGTGCTCGCCGCCGGATTTACAGAGGTGCACGGTGGACGCAGGCAGGCTGGAGAGAACGTCACAGGTCCGCGTACTTACGTGCTTGAACGGCGTTGTGACACATTGCTGGCCCCCGCCCATCCCCGGCCGCGGCCCCGGCCCCGCCTCTGGAAGCTCTATAACGACTCTCCGGTGTGACCGGGGCCCGTCCTCCTGTGGGCCCGGCCTGGCCGGGGCGCCTATGCTATCCACGTCCAGCGCCTCCAGCGCGCCTCCAGCGCGCAGGCACGCACCGGGGGTATAATGTGGCGGATGATATCAGCGCATGTAGCGTTACAGATTTACGCAGCCCAGATGGCAGCGCCAGATACGGGGCTAGACTTACCGCCTCCGATACGTCCTTCATACGCTCGTGCAATTATTATTTTTCTCCTTCTTTTTGTGTGTGACACGTTGTGTGTGCGCAGCGAGCAGCGCGCAGGAGCTGCTGCCCCCTTGCCTCTCGGCCGTGGCGTAATGCATTTTTGTAACATTTTCGCCTCAACCTGCCCACTACTCTTTTTTTTTTTTTTGTTCTTGTCCGCCTTTGATCCTTTACTTCTACGAAAATGGTCTTATACTTCAAGGAGAGATAGCAAGATGATCGGAGGGGTATGAGTAGCTCGCGCGCAATCAGAAACTTCTTTTTTTCTCTTCTCTAGGGCGGCGGTACTGCTAGCTGCAATTGCCTTGGGTGCGCCCGGGCCGCTCCCGATCCACAAATAGTTGGAGAGTGTCTGATACGGGTCATTTGGGCCGCACGGCTCAGCAGCGTACAGCGCGGCGTCCACGGCGTCCAAAAACCGAAAGAGATGGACAAGATACCGCAGAGTAGTAGCAGTAGTGGGCCGGACTATGGACACGGGCATGCCCATTTCCTTGTACTGCGCGCCACACACATACATTCACACACACACACACACACACACACATCCCCAGAGGCGCCAATCCTCTCGCCGAGAGCGCGGCCAACGCGGGGCGGGGCGGGCGCGTGCGAGGGCCGATAGGGCGCCTAACACGTCTAATGGCCAGGTGCGGCGCGCACTCACGTCCAAGTGCGATGATGGCGGCCCGAAACACACACACACACACACACACACACACACACACACACACACACACACACTACGCACACAGAGGCGCGCTTTCCAAAAAGGAGCAGT
>NW_026267226.1:728551-734061 GCF_000697945.3 Frankliniella occidentalis
CTGCCTGACCCACCCCCCGCCCCCTCAGATAGGAGAGGCACGCGCCAACGGGACCCGGATAGCGAGGGGTGTGCTGCGCCGCGGCCGCCTTGGCCAGATGCACCGCGAGCGCGCACGTCCGACAGTAATGTGAGCAGATAGGTTTAAACTTTCGTTTTATTTCCTCACCGTCCAACTTTATGCGAAACCCAGACGCATTTATCTCGTCGAATAGCTACCGTTTCCGAGGAAGAGATAAACCCGACGATACCCCCGCCCCGCGGCTCCACCATTTTTATTTATTTTTCGTTACAGGCGTAAATTTTACGGAAATCCTTATCCAGCCCGAAGCTTTACATAAGAATTGTAACCAAACGTAGCTCGACCAACTCTGTAAACTTTCGAGTTAAAACAATGAACATAAATGGTCCTTCAAAGAGTGAATAAAACTATACACACAATTATTTGTATTTGGAAAATAATTCATAAACAAGAGGGCAAAAAGAAAAAATGACACGAAAAAGAAATAGAGCCGGTGGCCGTGCAGTTTGACGTCGAGGCGTGTCGTCACGGCGCTCGGCGTCGCGTCGCGTCACGCACAGCGTAACGCTCGGTGTCACGCTGTAGCACCCTCCCCCCCTCTCTCTCTCTCTCTCTCGCTCACCGCCCCTCGATATGCCCCCACTGCTCGCATTATCTCCGCGTGAGATCCACGGCGGCGGCGCGGCCTCCCGCCCGGCCCGGCTCGGCCTCCGCTTTGTCCTTCACACAAAAGGGTTTGAGTACATATCCGAATTATGCATTCCGATACCGCAGCGTTGCAGGGCGTGGCGGGGCGTGGTGGGGCGTGGCGGGGCGTGGCGGGGCGTGGCGGGGCAGCCAGGAATAGGGTGGCCTTGCCTCGAGAGATCTCGATTCATTCATAAGAAGCGGCGCCCCCCCAGGCTATGGTCCGGTCATCACGCTCCACGACGAGGTGCATGTGGTCCACTACAGGGTGGCCCACAAGTCCCCGGAGGATATCGTGGTTGAATACTGCACCGCATGCAGGCGTGTGGACGCGTTGCCTATTCGCAAGGGGCCTTGTGGCACCATGGTGAGAGACGGTGTGGGAGGTATACGAAGTATAGGCTATAGTTCGCCCCTCCGTCTGCGTGCGGTACAGATAACTCGAGATAACGACGACATACTACGGGGTCCGTGGTCCACCCTGTATAGTTACAAGATGCCCCACCCTGTATGCAATATGCGCCGCATTGAACGTCCTCGAGAAAAGATTTTCCAATAAAATTTATATTGTTGTTCTAATTATGTGAAATTTACTGACTCACAACCCTCCATATTGTTTGTGGGTATATTCAGTCGAGCTTATTTTCAGTACTTTCTTCTTAATTCCCGGACACTGATTTACCCTTGCGTCCTAAATCAACAATCCTGAAAACCCTTTTTGTGACAAACAGCTGCACGTTTTTCCAGCCAATATGAGTCGCGATGAGGATCTAATAACAAATGCGCACGCGGCGGCGGCAGCGGCTAACGGGAGCAATACATCGCAGCTCTCTTCCCGGTCGCAATAATTAATTATGCCCTCGCAACCTCTCCTTCCTCGAAAGGCCAGGTAAGGGCAGCCCTGCCCAGAGGAGCCATGCCGGGACGCCGCACTTTTTGCACAAACAAGTTATACGCGGTGCATTCCAATAACAGCCGTACTGAAGCAGTGGAGGAAGGGGCGGGGGGAGGGGGGGAGAAATAAGCAGCAAAGCGATTGTCTAAAATTAATCGCCATACCCGCTGGCGCGTGCAGCTCAGCTGCGCACCAAGGGTTCCCCGAAACGGATTGGCGGCCGGGCTGGCGGCGGCCGGGTGGACCCGGCTGGGAAGACATTTCGAGCGGAGGCCCAATTAAAGTTGGCACACTGTGGCTGAGGGGCCTTCTAAATTCATCACGATGCCTAAAGTTGGAGAAGGAACCCCGAAACTGGAGGGCTCTAGAACTTGTTTCGGATGTTGTCTGATGACAGTGTAGCGGCGGCGGCGGCGGCGGCGGCGGCGCTGGGCGGCGCGCCGAGAGGGTCGGCCTGGGGCCGCAGCAGAACAGTAGCGGGGCAGCGCATGCTTGACCCCCCGGCCCCCGCCCCGCCACCACCCCCGCGGCGGGACCTCTGTTCCTTGGGCCCTTCCAATACAATGGTCGCCGACGCCGACACAGGCCCGAGCGGCTACCGGGCACCGCGGCCGGCTCGCCGCCAGCTCCCCCCTCCCCTCCTTTTCCCCTCCCCAGCCTCACCTCCATGCAGAGGGGTCCAAGGCACTGCTGCGATGGACACATGTCTGCCCCCTCTCCCTCTCTTCCCCACAGGAATTTTTAAGAATCATTGTTTTTGATTCTCGAGATATTTCGACGGACAGGAAACGGGGAATAGACGTCGGCGGAGGCGGCGACAGCGTGCAATCTGTGCCGGTCACGAGAGGGAGAGGAGAGAGGGAGGGAGGCAGAAGTGGAGTGGAGAGATCGGGGTGCGTGCATGGCACTAGTGAGCGCTCCGCTCCACCCGCTCCGCCTCACCGCGGAGGACACCCCGGTTAGGAGAGCGCCACTGCCGCGAGAGCCGCCCTCTGCGGTACGAGAAGGCCATTAGTGCAAACTTTAGGCCGCAAGGCCGCGCTCACGGGGCGGGGCGGGGCGGGGGCGCTCCCTGAGTGCCGCGCGCTCCCCGCATTGCTATCACATATTCAGCACTGTAAACAGTGCGGCGGGACACGGCCGACCATGGTAATGTGGAGGCAACAATGCGAGACCAGACCGCCATACCGCCTCTCCTCGCCGGGCCGGCCCCGCCCCGCCCCGCCCCGCAGCGCGCGCACGCCCCGTACCGCCTTAATTGTCTCGTGTAGCCGCGCCGGCCCGGGACGGTGAAGGAGCACCACCCCGCGTGGTCGCCGGGCTTGGTGACGCGCGTCCGCCCTAGCTGCTGCCGCGCGGACGAAAAGGGATTCATGTTTTCGCTGACTCGATGTAAGCTTCAAATGTTTCTGCCAACTATGACGATCTCCAGCGGCCGCGTGTCGAGAGGGAGAGAGAGTTCAGAAGGGGCGCGGAGCGCTCGGCGGAGCCGGCCTGGCGGCTGGCTCTCGGCGCGAGCGGAGCGGGCGGGCGCGCTGGGCCGCCTGTGCATAGGCCACCCGCCTCGGAGGGGTGTCGAGCGGGCCGGGGACGGTCGGCTGCCGGGCTCTCCTAGGCGTTCGTTGTGCGCTTCTCCGTTGTGCTCGCTGCGCCTTGATGCGCTGACCCACGTGTGTTCCAGCCACCTCGCCTCCAGCCGTGCACAGCCGCCGTGCCACGCTACGCCACGCCACGCCACCGCCCAGGCCGACCCGACCGGCTACTGTATTACACTCAGTTCCCTGAATCATTCTCCTCTGTGTCTTATTTTTTATTGGCCGCCCAAGACTCCCTGGACAGCGATGCGGCGGCGTGGCGAGGCGTGGCGTGGCGTGGCGGGGCCGAGTGCGCCTGCCCGGCGCAGTTCAGAGGGCCGAACGAATGGCCGCCGGGCCGGCAGCGCCACGCCCGGCCACGCCAACGGCGAGCGTTGCAAGCGAGGCTGTAGGCTCCGGGGCGCTCGCTCGTGGTCTCCATATCGCCAAAAACAAGGACGGCGCGGCTGAACATCAACGGCACCGGGCACCAGGCCGGCGCGCCCTGCAGCACAGTCCACGGCGAGAGGAGAAGATCGTCTCTCTCTTTCTCTCTCACCAACCCGGCCCTGCCGGCCCCGCCACTGGGCCGCCTCTGCCGCTGATGCTGCATTCCTCATGGGAACATGGCGTCAAATTGCCGGGCCGGGCCAGCGGAGCGCACACGGTCAGCAGGCGGGGCAGATGAGCCACGCCGAGCCACGCCCGGCCACGCCTAGGGCACGGTGAGCGTCCGCGCAGAAGTACCTCCAACCCCCACCTTCGAGGAGAAGCGGGGAATGCGTGTAATAGGGGGCGTCGATCTGGCAGCACTTTCGATTTCGACTTTTGGATACCACCAAAAAGTTTCGGTTTTTTGTGCTGATTTCAGAAATGACCTCGTTTTTGCGATTGGACAACGACTTCAACTCCCTACCGGACGTTTTATGCGAAAAAGCGGAGTTTTTGTCCTTTCCCTGATGTCATCTTGAACCGTCGGGGTGGCTGTTGCATGGTCGGGTGGTCACCTCTGGCACTAAATACAACCTTTGCAGCTCGGCCGAGCCACCAGACACCTTCTTAGTGTGTCCCAGACCTCAATTTTTATGCTTTTTTCACTAAAAATTAATGGTTCTATAACTATTTTCGAGCTTTCTGCGGGTTTACTGACGACCCAGTCAGTATGTACCATGGCCAAAGGTGGTAAAAAGGTGTACTGGGGTAGGAAGGACACAGACCAGCCCCCGGCCCAAGGCTGGGTTGCGCAGGGGAAGGGGAAAAGTGGTGGGGGACGAATCCCCCAAATCGGCGAAAATCAGCTGCACTTGCCGTTAGGGTGCCAATAAAAATAACAATTGTTGATTTCTCCAAATATTCATTCGGTTCCTGGTAGTGGACCTAAACATAGGTTCTGAAAAAAAAAATGAGCCTGATACCTACCGATTTGGAGGTCGCGTAAAGCTCCCAAAGTTTCATTTTATTTCTTTCATTTGCTTATGAAGGCAAAATATTGTAGCGGCGCTTTAAACTGATTTGAGAACACGACCAGGGTGTCCCTAGACGTATTTTGACGCAAGGAATCGATTCCCATAGTTCGTTTGAGTCTACCAGTCTATTTTGTAGCCTCAAAACTCGCAAAACGCGAATTTTAGGCGGTTCTTTCGACATTGGGAAACGATCCAGGCGTCTCCGTGGACGCCTTAGCATCTGAGGACCGATTGAAAGGTAGATAATAGATGTCTCTTCATGCTCTTTCGTTTGCAAAAATCGGAAATGTCTCTAGCGCACTCTTCCTTTAAGTAAAAAATAAGGAAAGAGAAAAAAACACCCAAAAATGGGCTAAAAGTAAAGAATGTTGCGTTTGCACGGAATTTTTTTTTTTTAAAGCTCCTACAAGTGTTGTTTGATTACTAAACCTAAAACAGAAGCCAATTGTAGGACATTTGAACATTTTCTCTCCCACAAAAATGCAACATTTTTTACAAACCCCCTAAAATTCGCGTTTTTTCGAGTTTTGAGGCTACAAATGGACTCGTAGACTCAAACGAACTATAGGAATCGATTCCTTGCGTAAAAATACGTCTAGAAACACCCTGGTCGTGTTCTCAAATCAGTTTAAAGCGCCGCTACAATATTTTGCCTTTATAAGCAAATGATAGAAATAAAATGAAACTTTGGGAGCTTTGCGCGACCTCCAAATCGGTAGGTATCAGGCTCAAATTTTTTTTCAGAACCCATGTTTAGGTCCACTACCAGGAACCGAATGAATATTTGGAGAAATCAACAATTGTTTTTTTTATTGGCACCCTAACGGCAAGTGCAGCTGATTTTGGCCGATTTGGGGGATTCGTCCC
>NW_026267226.1:740061-762117 GCF_000697945.3 Frankliniella occidentalis
TACAACATAAAAACTCAACCACCTTTAAAACAAGTGATTTAAAAAATTGGTACCAACATAAATACTGTAAAGAAGCAAGAGTGCCTTGTTGAATAATTTGTTTTCTTTCTTTGTTGAATCCTCTGCTAATAACTCCACTTTTTGCTAACTGTCTACGAGTGTTGTAATACTTTGAAGTAAGTTTTCCTTTGCCACCAGGGCGTTCTCCATAAGAGCGGTCGTTTGCAAAATAGGTATCCTGCAAATAAAAAAATAAAAAGTGTTTTAAAAATATCCAAAATACCAGATGAAGTAAAATAAGCAGATAATAATTTATTTATTTTTAAATTGCATGTAGCGTCAAAGTCAACACTCATATGAACTTACCTCATTCTCTCCAGGAAACAGGGCGACAATAGTCTCAGCTATTTCTTGAAATCTCTGACTTGTGATTCTCCTGTTAAAATCTTCTCTAAGTTCTTCAGCAATAATAAGATCAGTGAGCGTCTGTCGAGAAGGACCATCTAAAGCACCTTTTTGTTGGTACAATGATAAAATCATCTTGCCCTTGCTAGAGGCATTCAGCAGGGCTTCTAGATCCTGTTCATAAAAACAATTGATGTGTTAAATGCATTGGTTAGAGAATGACTAAAGTAAGTCGATAAGGTAGCCTCTCACCAGTTTCTCCTCTCTGCTTCGCTTGGCTCTAGGGGCGCTCGAGGTGGCGCTACAGTGGGCGCTCGGTAGGGCATCCTGGGCTGGCGACGCGAACACCCCGGGGCTGTCTGGACCATAGTGATGAGGACCAAAACCATCCTCGCCCTGATGCTGCAGGGGTGCCGGCGCCGAGCTCGCGAACATAAAGCTAGGCACCTCTGGAAAGGGGCGATGATTTGACAATTACTAATCAATGGGGAAAGCCCCGTGAGCGAGCAGAAGGGATGGTAATGAAACTCACCGACGAACTCCTGAACGGAGAGGCTGATGCGCCCCTCCAGCTGGAACCTGGGCCCCTTGCGGGGGTCGGAAGAAACCGAATCGCCTCGACCAACGTCCGCCTCTGATGGCACGTCGTCGTCCTACAGGACAACGTAAAGGAATCAAATTAACAAGAGGGACCCGTGGAGAGAAAGGGGGGGGGGGGGGGGGGCACCGGCGAATTACTCACAATGAGCTCGGTCTTGATAGATCCTTGGTTCAAGAACGCGGAGCCCCTGGTCGTGGACGTTGAGATGAAGCCGTTCGCAGCAAGCCACCCTTAAGAGACACACACATACAGGGCGAAAATATAGTTTGAGTTGAAACTGGGATTTGCCGCCTCGATAACCACGAAAACTCACCAGAGGACGAGTCGCCGTCATCATAAGTGATCTTGCCCTCCAGGAACACGCTCACTTCCTTCTTGGCGTCCACACTCGACGGCCCGGCCTGCGACTATGGGAGTTGTTAGGGAAATAACATGGAGCGGGGTCCAAGGTGAGAAGGTGTATGGTAATCTCCATTAGCCTGCCCCCACAATGAACATCCCCCGAGCTGACGCGAGGAAACATGAGGCTTCGAACGTCATTCTCTGGCCTCAAGTTCCCCCTAGCGGCCCTAGTTCCCCCACTTGGGACGCTCTGGCCTGGGTGGGCCCCACGCCCCAGCTGTCTGGCGGGTTGGCCTACCCAGCGCGTGGCAGGCGCTATCACCAGCGTCGCCCCCCGTTCAACGCTCATAAATGACAATGAGACTTGTAGAGACACCTTTACAACTTCCTCATACCTGGTCCGCACCCAGCTCCGCGACCCCTAACGAGAGCTTGACGGCGGGGGTGAAGGGGGCGCGTTCCAGCTGGGGCCGCGCCGGTGCGGGGTTGTTAGCCCTCGGCGCCGGCTGGCCGAGTGCGCCAGGGGTGAGCGGGGGCGCGGGGGAGGCGGAGGGGGTCGGGAAACCCGCCTCACTCCAGGTCCGCCACCCTCTCAGGAACTTGCAGCGCGGCCCGATCATGGGCACCAACTCCGTGATGACGTCCTCGCTGAACGAACGCAGGGCGTCGAAGTCCACCTCTTGCTCTGGGCAAGAAGAAAATAGTTGTTGTAAACACAGATGAACACACGACGTGCCACGCTCACAACAAATTAGTTGATTTCGACCGAACCAGGACATACCTATGCAACGATCCAAAAGCTGTGGGACTCCCCATCGCTTCAGCAGCTCCTCCACAAGCCCGTCAGCCATTTGAAAGCCGGATTTTCAAAATATGTGCAAGTTTTCCTCGACACCGCGCCTGAGCAGCGCGCGTAGCCTCCTCCCTCGGAAAGGCAGCCAGCGGCACTAAGCTGGGCCCAGCCATTTGTGCTGCTCGGAGCCATTCGGTTTGCCTTCGGCATCGTTCGGCTTTGCTCGGCCAACAAGCGCACTTGCTGGCTCAGCGTCCGCCTCACGGGCTCGACACCGCAGCGCGCCCGCGCCGTGTCGAGCCGCTCCGATACAACTGCAACAGCAGCGGCGCGAGCGTGAGGGGAGCGGAGGGGCGTAGAGACCAAACTTCGGTCATAGCCCGCCTTGCCGTGCCCAAGGTCGATCAATACCCCGCCCTCCCTTCCACTCCGCCTCAGCTTGGCTGCACCAGCAAAACTGCGGAAAGGGCGCCAAACCGGCCTCTTCGGGCCTCATAACACTGCTAAACGACATTGTATGAACAAGTGTTGTTTGGTGGTGAAAGGTGTAGCAATTTAATTGTGTATCATACATCTCACGCAGCCACATTGTGGCAAACCAAAATGTGTAACTGGTCACCAACATAATTTGTTTGAAACTCTGCACATTGGTAACTCAAAGTGCCAAAATGTGTTCATGAGGGTGCAAGGGTGAGAAAACAAGAATATAATGAGAAAGTAATTTATTGACTTTGGCTGAAATCATACCATGAAAATGGTGAGATCCTGTTCCGCAAACACGGCCATCCTGACAAAGCACTAGGTTTCCAAACACCTGGCAAGTGGGGAATTACACACCTTAGCTATGAATTCGATCACCTTAAAATTCACAGCACCGCTCCTTAATTTGGAGGTAGCATTGAAATTCACTTAGAGCCACTTGCCGAAGTATTTGTGTAACAGTTATGGCATAAAGCAAAGGAATTCAGGATGAGTTGACTTACCACAGAAAATGAAGTCAAATTCAAAGAAATGTTAAGGAAAAAATCAAATAAAAGACTTGCACCTTAGCACACCCCTTTCTGGTCTTTTAAAGCTTAGCCCCAAAATTTGGTGAAGTGCAAAAAATGACTCCTAACTTCCTACTGACTGGTCTGTTTCAAGTGACTTGGTCTAACGCAAAAAGAAAAAGAAAGGAAATGAAAAGGAAATAACCAACCCTCTTCCTGATTAGCCCTGAAAAGATGGCTTCAGTCTTGAACTACTTTACATCTTCAGAATTGAACTTGAATTTTGTTTTCTTTCTTCAAACTTCAACCAGCAAGATGATAGTTTCGCCCACACAGGGTCTCGCGAGCTTCCGAAGTCAACTTGACTTGATTTCATTCTTGCCCCAGAGAACGTGCTAGTGTGCTCAAACTTCTAACTTCATCCAATACCTCTTGCTTCATAACCTTACAAAAATAAAAACAAACAACCAGGTTAGTATGTGCCATAAGACAAACTTTATTCTAAACTATGTACAATCCTTCCATAAATCATGGGGACCTCAGTATAAAACTGGCATGAGCGTAGTGCATTGGGGAAGAGTCGCACACTACAAATAGTAAATGCTCACAGTCTAACTATGAATTTATATATGTACTGCTGACTCAGCAAGTACAAACAGAAATGACAATGATGATGAGACAGGACATAAAAATTAATTCATTTTCCATCTAGACCTTGAATTTAAGTAAAAACTTCAAAGAGAATAACATGAGTGTGCTGAGAAGGATGATAGCAAAAAACCCCTGTCAATATTTTGCTTAAAATATAGTGGGGTAGTCAAAATGAGGGAAAAGGGGGAATGGTGATGGAAGATGCCTAATGAGGCTTAAACTAACTGAAACCATTCCCCAAACAACTAGTCTCATAAATCTAAACATATCAGTACGAATAGCTAGGTAATTCCTTACAACAGTGCAAGTCAAAATGTTACATTAACATTTAAACTGAAAATTAGAAAGCAATTGAACTGGAGTTCCACTTTTAAAGTTGCTGGCTGCACCGGGGCCCTTAATATCGACCTGAAATTAGTGTAACCCACAGTTAGACAAAAATACATCACTTAATGGTACAACAAAAGCAAAGATAAAAAATAAAAGTCCACTACCAAAAATATTTTTTTGAAAAGGTAAAGGTTGGTATGAAAGAGGTCATGAAAACTTATTAGGAAGTTCAGAAGCTAGTCAGGAATTTAGAAAGATTAGGCAAATATTGCTGGACATTGAGGCAATCCAGGGAGATGCAATTGAAGAGAAACCGAACAGGGATCAGACCCAGGAAAAGAAAATGGAGTCTTGATTTTTTCTTCAGACTTTGGATGCTTCATAATAGGCTGATGAAAATTAAGTTTCAAAATACTGAAAGATCCTTAAATCTTGAGTTAATCAGTCTTCAATACCTTGTAATTAAAAGAAAATTCCTATGAGTGTGCTACACCACATGAATAAGGAAGATATGGGCATAATCCAGTTTGCAACAATGATCTTTCTTATGGATCCAATGGAGACTCACCTTGGGCACAAAAGGCATTGTGGCAAACTGATATCCATGTCCAAAGATTCCCAATGATTACAGTGCCACACCAAAAAGCAAAGCTTGACCATTGAGATGGACCTCAAATTAGTGTAGTGGAGCATTAAGGAGGCTACTTACGTGGAGAGTACGACCGGGAGTGAGAGCGTTCATACCGCCGTCTACGACTATAGTACGGTGAGGGTGATCGGTCTCTGTAACTGCCTCGGTAGCCACCGCCTCCGCCGCCGCCACCGCCACCACCATAGTAGTCCCTGCAACATAATTGACCCATTACAGAACTGCTCAGATGAAATGTGCAAAATTTAGCCCATGACAAACAACTTCCTCCCAGTTAATCATTAATGAACCCAGTATACGACCAAGTGTATGCGAGACCTCATGAGGTAGAAATCTACGTCAGCAAATGGCAATGCCCACCAGGTACTTAAATGCAACGAGTGAAACTGGATACATACCCTCCGCGCCCACCGCCTCCTCGGCCGCCTCTGCCTCCACCACCGCCTCTCTCGCGCCTGTCTCCTCTGTCGCTCCTATCGCCGCCGCCTCCGCCACCACCGCCGCCATCGTCGTCACCACCTCTCCACCCCCTCTCTGGTGCACTGCGGTAAGTAGGCTTGCCCATGTAAATGCCAGGTGTGGGAGTGTGAGCACGTTGTGTTATAGAGAAGTCAACTCTGATGCGTCTTCCATCAATTTCCATTCCAGAACACTGCTCCTTGGCTGCTTTAGCATCTTCATGGCTCTCAAAGTAAACAAATGAGAAACCACGAGATCGACCAGTCTAAATAAGGAAAAAAGTGAGTTTAGTTTGGTGGCTGTATTAATGATGCATGAAATTAGGTTAAGCAAAATCTTACCTTAGCATCAATAACCACTTGTACTCTTTCAACAGGACCATACTGAGAGAAAATGTGATGCATTTGTTGTTCAGTGGTGTAAATGCTCAAGCCAAAGACACCCAGACAGCGGCTTGGTTGAGGGTTGTCCTGAAAATAAAATTGTTAAATCTCCAGAGGAACAAAATGAGCGAACTAGAGTAAAAGTCGATGCAAACTTACTCTATTGCCAACATGTCTGCGTCTGTTTGACATAGGACTCCTGGAGTGACTGCGATAGAATTCCTTCCGACGATCGCTATAGCCTCCATAGTACCTGCTACTGCTTCCTCTACCAGGACCACCTCTTGGACTGTATGAACGAGATCTTGAGTGAGAATACTTTGCTCTGTAACCACGTCGGGGTGAGCGTGACCTTGTTCTGGATCTCCGGCGGTATGAAGACATCCTTCGAGACTTGCCAGGAGATGTGGGGCTCCTGCAAGAAGTTATAAATTGGTAAGAAGGAAAAATAGTGATAGTATTCGTTACACAAACATTTTAAGATCAGTTGTTATATTTCAATCAAACTTTTCTGAAGTCTAACATGTAAAAAACCATCATGTCAAGAGGTGAACAATTGTTGCGCACCTAATGTCAATTTGGCAGAAACACCAGACCAGAGACTTGATCAGTGAGAATTTGTCAGTCACATTATCAGAAGTCTAACATGTAAAATCCATCATTTCAAGTCTGATCATGGTTTTTCCCAACGGAAGTCATTGAGATTACTCACCTAGATCGAGAGAAATCTCTGGTCTTGCGTGCCCCACGATCCCCCGACAAGGAACGACTGCGGTCCCTTGATCTAGACCTACTGTGGGGAGATGGACTCCTCACAATGGGCTTGGGGCTGTGGTTGGACTGGTCAGGGCTGCCCTGTGAATGAAAAGAAAATATAGGTGAGACAGATGCAAATGAACAGAAAACGATAGTCGAGGCCAACTACTGAAATTAAACATGACTGAAGAGGGCCCATACAACGGGCATCAAACAATGGTATCTCGACCTCGGCAACCATCATAACCCTACTTCATGGCGACTACGACGTTCTCCTCCGCGTCTCTGCTTCATGCTTCCGGAAAATCTAACCTGGCCGTCAGATTCTTCAGAATACTCAGAAAGGATACGAAGGGCGAAAGAAACTATCGGTTGAAAATCACCCAGAAGACAACTCTAACCGAGCCCTATGAACACGGCTAGATTAGCAGTTAGTCACTGCCACAGGCAGGGAGCAGTCCGGTCAACAAACACGTCTCCAAGGAAATTGGCGTCGGCGTAGGCTTCGGGGGGTCAACTTCCGATCAATTCATGTCGCAAATACCACAGCTCCCGGTCCTCCCGGTGCGGCGGCAGGCCCCCCCCGCGAGCAACGCACCGGGGTTGGGCCTCAACGGTCGGTGACGCAATGCCATCGCTTGATATTTGCGACTCGGCTCGGCAGACGAAAATAGACGCCGGAAAGCGCACTGGCGACAGAGACATGCATCCACGGCAAGTGTGGGTGGAATGCAAATCGTGGCGAAGATGTGGTCAGAGCTGCATACCGCGCGGGGCAGGCGATAAAGTATCGGCGGGAAAAGGGCAGACGCAATACACAAACGTGGTCTGAACAAGGGGGTGATCAATACATTTCGGCGACCGAGCCGGGATCCCGAGCAGTTACACCCGAACGGCGCAACGCCGTGCAGCACTTTCGCTGACTTACCTCACGGTCACTCATGCCGCGTAAAGTTAAGGCTCGCCTCAAGTGGAAAAATAACTAAATCCGCAGTTCCAGTCGAGAGAACGCAGCACGTTTCGTCAAGTCTCCGAGCATCCGACGCCATGCACTCCTGCACTGCTGTGATTCGGTTAGAGCGATCTTAAGTTGTGGTTCCGTTTCCGTCCGTGGCCTTGTATAAAATACTGAGAGGAGGATCTGGTTCAGGTTTGACAAAGGCTATAGCTTGTGGCGCGAGCTTTAAAAAGCAAATGCAGATTCCGGCACGAAAAGAATGAACGGAAATACATAACAGCATGCAAGAAGACTGCCTGAGGTATTCAAAGGTAGAAAAATATATTGAGGTTCTTTTTCTCCTAATTTGGAGGCGATAATTATGTACAAACCATGAAATATATCTTTCACGACAAATGTTCTCATACATCGCTAGTATGAGAAACTCCCTAAACTTCGGTAGGACACAAGAAATTGCGTGTAAGCAATTTAAATATCCTTGAACAGCGCCAGGTCGTGTAAATGAGTTGTTCGGAGGAATTGAAACCGGTTTATTTTGAGAGTAACGAGTATTGTTTAAAACGGAAAGCTCTCCCCTACGTTAACACAACTTTTGCGGGCATGTTGGTACAATGATGGCCATGCCGCCGTCGGCTTCCTTCCGGCTGCTGCCAGTGAACGAGTCCCACTTTGTATTTACACCATATTGTGAAGTTTTTTGAAATTTGTGCCGAAAATGCCGGAGGAAGGGTCGAACGATGAAGTGGCCCACTTCAGGGCTCCTGAAATTCAACACAATTCTACAGGATGGGGCCCCTGTGATATGCCAGACCAATTTAAGGATATGCCGTACCAGCCTTTCTCCAAGGCAGACCGTCTAGGCAAGGTAAATACAGATTTGTTTTCAATCTTATCCGACCGGTGCTCACATATTTTTGAAGACTAAGTCTTCGTGGTCCTTACGATCCGGGCCATACTAGTGTTATGAAGTTGTTGTCATCAAAATATCGGTGTTCCTTAAACCTAACCCTACTTTTGGCTGCCAGACACGTATGCCACTTGACGTATTTTCTATGAACTACCCATTAACACTTCAATATTCGCAATCCTTCACAATTTACCAGTGTTACCCTCACCTAATTCGCACTCATCACAACTCCCCATTGTTGCCCATGGTGGCATCTTAACTAGCTGAGTTCAAATGACAACCATCCATTCTCTTATCACTTGCTGCTGTCTAGTGTTTTAGACTACTAATCAAATATGTCATAACATTTTATAATTTTAATCTTTTATTTTCATATTTTCAATTTTAGATTTCTGATTGGACTGGTGCAGCATTTCAGGACAAGAAATATACTAGTAAGACATGTTAAATGTTATATCATTCTATTGCTTCAACATTTTCAATCTGATTTAATATTATATGTGTTCTCCCATAGGTAAATATCAATCTCAGTTTGGTTCTGGTAGCCAGTATGCATACTACCATGATGAAGATGAAAGTACTTTCCATTTGGTGGATACTGCAAGGGTACAAAAGCCCCCATATCAAAGAGGTCGGTTCTTGCGTAACCAGCGCAACATGCGCGGCCGCGGTGGCGGTAGAGGTGCTCAGAATCAGTTCCAGCAGCTTGGCAAGGGCTTAAAGTCCAGAGAAAGGTACGTCTGAAGTTACAATGGGGTTTAAATGTATTAATTAACCTTCTATGTAAGTATCTGTAATTGAAAATGCCCTTACTTTCTATCAAATTAGGGAACGTAAGGGTCAGGTCAGGAAGTGGAATAAGAATCAGGGCATGCGTAATAACAAGAATCAACCCCCAATCAAGAATCGGGATGCTTCTGTCACTGTCAGACCTGACTGGGTCACCATTGAGGAGATGGACTTCCCCAGGCTTGCTAAATTGTCTCTTCCTAATGTCAAGGATGCTGATGATGTGTAAGTGAAATGATAATTTCTGTTACCATATTTACTGTGCAATCATTGTGTGTGTAAATGGCTAATTTTGTATCCTCTAGACTTTGCTGTGGCTCACTGGAGTATTATGATAAGACATATGACCGTGTCAATGTGAAGAATGAGAAGCCTCTTCAGCGAATTGATCGTGTGTTTCACACTGTCACTACTACTGATGACCCTGTTGTCCGTAAATTATCAAAGACAGAGGGCAATGTTTATGCTACGGATGCTATTCTTGCCACTCTCATGTGCTGTACTCGCTCCAACTATTCTTGGGACATAGTAATTGATAAAATTGGTGACAAACTTTTCTTTGACAAGAGAGATAATACTGAGTTTGATTTGCTAACTGTGAATGAGACATCTGTTGAACCTCCTCAAGATGATGGAAACAGCCTAAACTCTCCTCGCAATCTTGCTCTGGAAGCAACTTTCATTAACCACAATTTCTCTCAGCAAGTTCTGAAGACGGTATGTACACATCGGTTGAGGATGTTGCTACTTCTGATTTAACTTTATTTTAATCTTATTTTTGTTTAAATTTTCAAGAATGAAGCACGCTTCAAATTCAGCGAAGCTAATCCCTTTATCACGGATGAGGAAGGAGAAGTTGCCTCTGTGGCCTACCGGTACAGAAAGTGGGACCTTGGTGGTGGAGTTGTTTTGGTCTGTCGATGTGAACATGATGCTGTTATGACAGGACCCAATGGTGAAACACAATTCTTCACTATCAAGGCTCTAAATGAATGGGACTCCAAGGTATATCATCATTCTCTATTATCATTTAAATTAAATATAACAGTTGTGTGAAGTTCACTATGATTTTGCCAATGCTCACAGCTTTCTGGCGGAGTAGAATGGAGGCAGAAACTGGACACCCAGCGAGGTGCTGTCCTTGCTAATGAATTGAGGAACAATGCTTGTAAGCTGGCTAAGTGGACTGTACAAGCACTGCTTGCCGGATCTGATCAGATCAAGTTTGGGTAAGTTTTTTTTTTCTCTTTTTAATTTAAATGTGAAAATGTTTTTGATTTGTTTTTTCCTAATGACCTATATTTTTTACAGTTATGTTTCTCGTGCCCATGTGCGGGACTCTTCTAAGCACGTCATTTTGGGAACACAACAATACAAACCTAATGAATTTGCTGCCCAGATTAATCTGAATATGGACAATGCTTGGGGTATTCTTCGTTGTATTGTTGATCTTGTTATGAAGCAGAAGGATGGAAAGTTCCTGATCATGAAAGATCCGAACAAGGTAAATATATGCTAAAAGTTGTAGTAGATAATCAGTATTATCAGCTAAAATTATACCTAACTGATGTAAATTTTTTATTGCTTCTAGCCCATGATTCGTTTGTATGACATCCCGGACAACACTTTCGACTCGGAAACTGAGGATGCCGATGATGATGATGGTGAGTATTGTAGAATTTAGTTTTATTAATTTAATTATGTTATCTAATTAGTATTGGTTTGTTGCAGAACCTGCTGTTGAAACATTCCAGCCACCTTACAATTATGCAAACAACCAGAGAGTGTAAAATGGAGCAGCTAGAACTTCACTAGTGTGTAAGACATCAAATAGTAACATCAATTGTGGTTGAATGAGGAATCATAAAATGTCATCAGGCAGACAAGAAAAGCTGTTGAAAGGTGTTGTGGTCATATACTGTATTGTTTCAGTACTCTTCTAATAAATCATATTCAGCTTCCCTGTTCATCTTTGATCTATAATTTTGAAAGAAACATTTATTTTAAGTTGGTCCCAGCAAAATTAATTCATACCATTTGATATCATTGGTTTTTTACTCAATCACTCACTTAGTGTTGTAAACAGAAAGGATTAGGAAAGCAAATCAAAGCTCAAGAGGAAATTTTAATAAAAATGATTCAGTTCTTTATTTAAGTGTAGCTTATTAGCTTTTTACATTAGTTTGCAGGAGGTACATGAGGGTTCTCTTTATAATTATGGTCTGCGAACCATTCTGTATGTTCCTCAAGATATCTGTAAAGTAACAACTAGTTAAACTCCTGTCCTTGAAGAATACAGCATGTGAATAATCTTAACTCACCCCATGAACGTTTCAAGATGTGAAGTCAAAACTTTAAGTTTACTGCTAGGCATATTTCCTGTGTACAGTAAATCCGGGAGCCGAACTACAAAATAAGAACAAAGATTATTTAACAACTGAGTAGGAGAGTCCAAAATAATGGTGGCAAAGCACTAACCAAAGAGTCTTGCAAGGTGTGTGGCTCCATATATTAATGATGGAAGTGATGGAGCCTCATTGCTAGATGATGTTGGTACAAGATGCCATGTCATAACTTGGGTTAATATCGCGTTACTTTGGGGTGTCATTATATCAGATGTTTTCGGGGGGGAGGTCCCAGTTGGTACACTTTGTACAGAGTTTGGAGGTGCTGATGGTGATGCTGCAGGGCTTTGAGAACTACTGCTAGGCAAACTGAAATTAAACAACATGTGTTTGTCAGCTAAATGACATACCTAGCTGAATTTAAATTATGTACTTTAATGAAGAAGTTATCCAAAACTCAAACCTGGAAATTGAACAAGGAACAGCAGAAGGCGTTTCACTTGTTGAAGGTCCAGCTGCAGTTACATCAGGAACAGGGCGGTGAGACGAACGTAGACTGCGTTTGCGATCTGTTAAGAAGGAAATTAAAAAAACAAAAACATAAATGTTGGGCAGAGTTTTAAAAAATTAAGTTATTGACAGTATGTATTGATGTGTGCATACTTTCTCCCACAGTTGCACTTGGTTCCTCAGTTGATGCCCGGCCTGGTGGGCTAGGAATTGGCAGTTTTGATTTCTCTTTCTGGTCATGGTCAGCAGCTAAGTCACTTGATGGTTCCATTTTAATATTTTCACTCTCTCCTTCTCCTCCACTTCTAATAAAACATATGAAATGGAAAAAGATCTGTCTCACTTGTGTAAAATACCAGTTTGGCCTGCACAATTCACAAAATTAGCAACTTACTCTGGTTCTCTTTTAGGTGTTAAGGTTTTCTGTGGTGATCCATTCTTTCCGATTAAGTCAGTAAACTGCTCTTTTTCTTGAGAATACAAAAGTAGATCACTAAGAGTAAAGTCAAAATAGACTCGAAGTCCATCAGCTACTTCTTTGCATATATTAAGACTAAAAGGAAAAATGAAATATTAGTTTTGATTCAGTATGCGTACTCAAAATAAAATTGAAATACAACACATAGTAGAAGCATACTTTCGGCAAATAGAATCCAAGTCTTGAGTTTTATTACTATGAATATATTTATAATGGCGCTGACCATTTTTAGAGGATGATGGAGCAGTAGTGCTGCTGTTGCACAACTGATTAACGGCATAGTGTTTCACAAATCCCTCTAGAATCGTCACAATATTCGGCTCTGCTGGTAACTTTAAGAGCTGAAATGAAGAGTGAGCAATGTTAATAAGATTCAAATGTTTTTCTTTCTTTTCCTATACTTTTCAAAATTGTCAGGATGAAACAACTTAATACCTTGTTGTGTTTATTGATAAGTGTGCAATCATGCTCTAACAAACGTTTCAGTCCTAATGATATTTCCATTGGAATGCGTTCTTCCACCACTTCCTCATCGTGGTCTTCTCTTTCCTCACCCTCAGAGGATTCGTCTGAACTACGGTTTCCCCAGGCATTATTCTCCTATAGCATTACAATTGGAATTAGTAAAAGGTTTTAAAAAATCCAAAGGGAAAAATTGGTGGTAAGCTAATACACTTACATCATCTTCATCCCGCTCATCATCATTTTCATCCTCATCCTCATCATGACTCACAGAATCTTGGTCTGAATCAACACTGGCACTTGTACCTGAAGCATTACTGTTACTGGTGGCACTGGCACTGGTGCTAACCCGCCGTCGTCCTTTTTGCCTCTCTAAGGTATCATTGATGCGGTCTGAGAGCTTCCGCCTTCTTTTTGTTCTGTCTTTTCGATACAAGTAAGCACCTCTGCGATAATTTGAACATCTGAAACAAAATAAAATACAAACTTATCAACGTTCAAGCGTATAATATAACAGAGTTACATAGCCATCTCTAGGTTTTTTAAGACTCACAGTTGTAATTGGGCTTTCTGTGCTAAATCTTTCTGTAACTGTCTGTTTTCTTCTGTATCCTTTAAGACAAAATCTTCACTCACACAGCGATCCCAAGAAGAGTTCCAACCCTAAAATCAAATAAGCAAACACAGTTATAAAATTTATACGCAAATCTCAAGCTAAAACTGTACAAAATCAAAGTATAAGTCGAGGGGTGATGACTGAAACTTACTTGAAAGTGAATTAAAAATTCAACTGCCTTCCGTCCCCTCTGGTCTTTGGTTACTTTGACTTCCAGAACCTATTAGTACATAACAATGAATAAATATATAAACTGCTCTTGTTTTCTACAGTAGACAATGAGAAGGCAAGGCGTAGCTTAAAACGTTGAAGGGTGTAGGAATAAAGCATTAACAGAAGTTGTCATCTTTCTAAATTGTCAATAATTGAATAAACCGAGGAGGTGGCGAGGAGTATTTTTGACAACACACAACGAGCTTCCGGAGGTTAGGGCCGCGAATTCCATCACTTGCACAGCATTGGCTAGAAACGCATTCCTGGTAATTACTGATACTATTGTTTAATATGTCAAAATGCCTCCCCCAAACAAAATTCTGATGCTAAAAGTTAACTTTTTGAAGACTTATCAACAGAAATATACAAAGGTGACAGACTGGAGACACAATCGAAGTACCACAAACACCGCACAACGGGGAGTTATCGGCATAAACAAAATACATGCAGGAATTTTAACATTGTGTACCTTAGAATCGTACAAAACTTTGGCTTTAGTAGGATCAGGTTCATAACACAAAACTCGTTCTCCTTCGGTAAATTTGAATTTTGGCCCACGAGTGGAGACCATTTTTCCGCCGTAAACTGAACTTTGTGCAGCCAACTCAATAAACGTTAAACAACAACAACACTCAAATTAAGAGACGGGACTGTCTCTGTATGAGATGAAGCACATGTCATTATAAAGAACTAAAATACAAGTGCACAAATCTTGTGCGAGAAACAGCGGGGCAGTGAAAAAATATCGAGAGCAAACGTCAAATTTTGCTGCATTGCCAACTGTGTTATTTGTCACTTGAACTCGAATATGATTCTAGATCTTCGTACCTAAAGCTTCTGCTATTTCTGGTAATGTTTTGGAAGGAATAGTAGGTTTTTTCCGATTCAGTTTATATTTTTGCTTGACAGCTCACTGTAGGGAACAACTATTGTTTGTCAAACACCACGAAACCAGCTATTATCTTCCCCAGGGCAAATGCAGAAGCTTATACGGAACATTTTTAGGAGGTAAATCAATGTTCTGATGTATGTCTGCTTTATGTTATGTATGCTTCTAAGAATACAAAAGAATATTTTTTATTAAAAAAAAAATTATAGTACAGAAAAGCTTATCTAATTTTTTACATACAACAAGGTATTCTGCTTATCATGCTCATTGTTGTCATATATCCTTGATTAAAATACCTGTCACGACACATGCTTTCTCTGACAGTTTTTGTCACCCAAGGTATGCTCATGTTTCATGGAACATCTCTGTTAGGTCACCCGACAGCTTTATGGTTCCCCCCAAATCTACTGGTGCTCATGAAGAGGGGTCCTTTGCAAAGTCTCAGTTCTACCCCAGATTCGAAGAGGGGTTATCGGCGGAAAAGACAGCCAACCAGTCGGAAATGGCATTATCATTTTACTCATGGCTTCACATGGTAGCCCCTGCATTTCCTGTAAATGCTGATAAAATTCGAATACTAAATGAACCGTCTGAATTTTATGAGACCCTTGTTAACAAATGTAGCAATGCTCATACTAGGATCACATTTTCATCTTTATACCTTGGTACAGGCGACTTAGAAAAGGCTTTGGTAAGTTATTGAATTGCCTGTACCTGATTGCGCACTCTTCACCCTACTTGGTTTATTTATTAATTTTCACTTTTCAGGTTGAAACTATTAAAAAAAGGCTGGTGGATCTGCAAGGCCAGCTGAAAGTGACATTACTGTTTGATCACTGTCGTGGTTCAAGAGGAGCCATTAATTCCAGATCAATGGTAGCACCATTATTGCAGGAGCATCCTTCTTCAGTACAGGTAATGGTTTTACTATGGTTCTAATGGTATTGGTTCTACTGAATTTTACTAGAAATTTAAGAGCAATGGCTGGATTTTTTCAGGTTTCTTTGTATCACACTGTTGCTCTAAGAGGTTTTCTTCGTTTTATTCTTCCTCAACGTTTCAATGAAGTAGTTGGTTTGCAACACATGAAGCTCTATATATTTGATGACTCCCTCATCATTAGTGGGTGAGTTGATTTGAGCAATTATTTGTTGGTTTAGTGGCATTATATAAATGTTTCACATAGGCTGCTTCCTATTTCAGAGCGAATTTAAGTCATGATTACTTCACAAACAGACAAGACAGATACATAGTGATAGAGGATTGTGCAGATTTAGCAGACTTTTATGCTAATTTAATCCAACAAGTTTCTGAATTTTCTTTTAATCTTCTTCCAAATGGCTCTACAACACTCCATCCTTCCTGGTCTCAAGCATGCCATCCATTCGAAGGTGACAAGCAAATGTTCATTGAGGAAGCACGTCAACGTGTGAGGAAAAGCTTTTTTTCATCCATGTCCAAGACAGATAATGCAGCAGTCAAAAAAAGTGAGTTGTATGAACTTTTTTTAAAACTGCATCACAATATCCTCGTTTTCACTTTTTCTATTTTTTTTCAGAAGCTGACACATGGGTTTTTCCTTTAATACAAATGGGCCAGCTGGAAATCCATCATGATTCTGAGGTCACATTAGGCCTTCTGGAGAGGTCACCTACTGGTTCACATGTATATTTAGCTACTGGGTACTTTAATTTGCCAAAAATGTATATGGATACTATTCTAGAAAAGTCAAAAGCTACATTCACCGTTTTGACTGCACATCCTTCGGTGAGGACAATCACAATTTTATTTGTTCGTTAAAGCAAGTTTCAGACCATTTTAATTTTTTTTTGTATGCAACAGACAAATGGGTTCCTTAATGCAAATGGTGTGGCTGGCGGGATACCTGCACTTTATACCCAACTTGCTAAAGAATTTTTTAATAAAGCTTGCAAGCTCCAACAGCAAGACAGGGTGGAAATAAAGGAATATATCCGGCCAGGCTGGACTTACCATGGAAAGGGGCTCTGGTTAACATTACCTGGCCAAAAATTTCCTTCCTTATCCCTAGTTGGTTCACCTAATTTTGGTTTGTACTAGTTTAAAAGGAATTTTGAGAACCAAGAAAATTTCCTTTTCCTTGTTGCTAATGAGATTCTTTTCCTTCTAGGTTCCAGGTCTATAGATAGAGATTTAGAGACACAAATTGCAGTTGTCACATCCAATCCATCATTACAAAAACGATTACAAGAAGAAAGGGATAGACTGTATGAAAAAGGTATTGTAGCTACTAAATCTACATTTTCTAAGGAAGAGAGATTAGTGCCCTTCTGGGTGCTCTGTGTGTCTCGACTCTTCAGAAGACTATTTTAGATAGAAGACTATTTTATTGTGTCAATTATAGCACATTTCCATCAGACAACTGACTCAAAAATAAAAATGCAGACAATTTTAATTGTGACAATTTTGCACATTCACATTGACCAACTGAGATGTAAAAACAGAGTTTAACATAGTATAAAAATAAAATTCACAATATTAGAGAACAATACAACAAGTTTTCAAAATGATAAAGTTATACACAACATACACATGGGGAGTAATACATTGGATGTCACATATGGCACAAACAGTGGAAAATGGTACAGTCTTAACAGTGGCATGAAATGCCAATAATCAGGTACAAGTTCAATATTTAGGTACTGGTCCATTTGGGAGCTCGCTTCTCAACAAAGGCATCCATGCCTTCTTGCTGGTCCTTAGTGGAAAATGTGGCATGGAAAATACGTTTCTCAAAGCTAAGTCCTTCAGCAAGTGAGGTTTCAAAGGCTGAAAAGATAAAACAATGCATGAAGATAGCAGCCTATAACTTGTTTGTTTCATGTCCACACTCCTACACTGATAAGAGTTGACATGTGAAAATAAATTGAGCAACTTAACTTGTATACAAGGTAAAAAAGAATGTCAAGATGAAATACCTTTGTTAACAGACTCCTTGCACAATGCAATAATAAGAGGAGAGTGTGAAGAGATCTTCTCACCAAGCTTGACGGCTTCATCTACTAGTTTATCAGCAGGGAATATTTTGCTCACCAAGCCTAGATATGGAAATCAATTAGTTAACTGCAGACAGTTGTTCAAATTTATTACTTACATCTGTCTGCTGCACTTGTTACTCACCCATTTTCTCTGCCTCCTCGGCAGAGAATTGGTTTCCACTGAGACAAATTTCCATGGCTTTGGACTTGCCACATGAGCGAGCAATGCGTTGGGTGCCACCTGCACCAGGGATGGTTCCAATGGACACCTCAGGCTGGCCAAACCGGGCCTTGTCACCAGCATAAATGATATCGCACATCATAGCCAGTTCACAACCACCACCCAACTAAAAAAAGAAAAATTTGAGATAATTTAACTCAATCAGCCATGGTACTGCCAAGTGCCTAGTATATTAAAAATACTGAACAAAGATCACTCACAGCATAGCCGTTAACAGCAGCAATGACGGGTTTTGAGCATTTTGAGATTTCCTGCCATTCTTGTAACAGTCCACAGGTGATGTTAGAAGCAAAAGTGGTATCCTTCATTTCTTTAATGTCAGCACCTTGAACAACACATTGAGGAATTAGTAAATAAAAGATTGTTGCACGGAAAAAATATTTGAGAGCAGATTGACTTACCTGCAGCAAAAGCTTTTTCGCTTCCAGTTATGACAATCGCACCAATACCAGGAGTTTTGTCCATGAGTTTCACAGCCTTTGCCAAATCAGCCACCAATGCGTCGCATAGTGCATTAAGAGCCTTGGGTCGGTTCAGGCGGATAAGACCAACATTCTTCTTTTCTCCTGCAAGTGATGCTTCCACATACTCGTACTTGGGGATATCTGTTTGGAAAAACTTGCAGCATTAAAATGAGATTTGGAATGTATGATTTGTGTAGTTCAGCATTGTTTTGATGGACGACTGGGTAGAGATTAGGGCAATAATAGTCTGCTATGATAAAGCTTGGATCTAACGCTCCTGATGGCAAGATAAAGGCCATGTCACTGGAGTCCTCAACTAGAAAACCCTCTCGGGTAACTTGCCGGCTCACCTACAGAACTCGCGAATCTCAGGTTTTGTTGGATGCCACGTGTTGCGACGAAGCCTCTGAGGCCGGCGGCAAGTCGTGATGAAAGAGCCATGGTGTTGCGATCAGCTGAACGAGGACAAAGTCACTGAGGCAGAGATCTCAATGGATTGGATCAGCTGCGGAGTCCGGCTGGGTGCGGTACAAAGTACACTACACACAAACGTCAGAGGGGTGTGAGGTCAGTTCGGTCGCGAATGCAGCGCCCTCCCTCTTGTAGCGGAGCCTCTCTGCCGCCAGGGGCGCTAGTAGTGACTCATTCATCTCTCTTGCACTCCTCGGGACCTCGATTCCTTTCCTCCTCCGTCCAACAGAACCTGTTTGTTTGCCCGCTACAGCTGTCAGCGGTGTACGTTGGGTGGCCTATGCACGAGGCGCCCAGACCATTGTCTGGTAGGTTGGGTGGTCTAATCCACAGGAAGGTTTGTAGTAGGGGGAAGGACCACAGACATTAGCTACTTTTTTTGGAAATATTTTTTATTGTTTTTTAATAACTAACACATTTAATGAAAAACTGACATCACATTATTTTGTACAGGATTTCGCTCATAGCACCATAGTTACGTATCGTTCGGTCGTCAAACTTTAGTTTAGCTCAAATGTCTGGTTAAAAAATTCGTTCGTCTGGGTAATCACATGTTTACGTAAATATCCGTAAATTCAGAAATTCTATGTTCGTACCGTCGTTGGCGCTTTGTCTCGCCCCGCTCATTTCTTGCCGCCGTAGCCTCCACTGGAGCTAGAGGACTGTGATGAGGCCTGCGAAGAACTCTGCGAGTAGGAGTTGCCTCCGCCACCGCCATGGGGGTAGCCGCCCCCGCCGCCGCCACACTGACCGCACACGTTGCAGCAGCCGCCTCCGCCGCCGCCCCCGTAGTTACCACCGCCGTAGCCGCCGTATCCACCGTAGCCTCCGTAGCCTCCGCCTCCGTAGCCCTTCTTGAAGGTGGGAGAGCGCTTGGCTCGAGCCTCGGCCTGCAAACGTGGGCACATGGATTGTTGAGGGCTCGCACTTTTCGGTACGCAGAAAGAGCGCTTTATGGGAGCAGGGCTTTTTAAGTACTCACGGGCGTCAGGATGGACGCGAGCTTGCTCTCGGTGGGATGCTCGTCGTAAGTGTGGACGTGCGGGTGGGCGTCGTCGTGGACGTGCTCGTGAGCGTCGACGGCGTGCTCCGCACCTAGACGAAGAGGACAAGAGGCAGCGTGTGTGAGAGAGGGTCGCTTGCAGTACACACAAAGAAGGACGCGCGCGCAGGAGAAGCTCGCGGACAAAAGAAATCTGTCGCCACAGCTAAAATTTTGCTGAAATCGACACGAAAGATAACGAGAAAGTTTTATTGCCACAATAAATAGCTAGCTAAGGCTAACAAACTGTTCGTTCGTATTAAATAACATTTTGTATTCTGAATGACCTGCGCTCGTTACCTTAGCTAGGAGTGGTTTATTTATTGCAGAAACTCAGAATAACTTCCCTGTAAACTATTTGCACTTGCAAAACTCTGGTTGTTGTTTTTAGCAGATGATACCTTAAAAAACCTCTTGACTAAACATAAAGTATATATTAGAAACTTGAAGCTTGCTTTTACTCTCGATAAGGACAGACGACCAATCGGAGACAAGAAAACAATTTATTTGGCGCTAGGGGAATCAGTGAGTTGCTGCCTGTCCGAGCGTTAGTACGCCGAATTACAAAATTGCAAGTAATAACAAGCAGCCATAAACGAAATGACACCTCCATATGAGGGAAAATTAGAAAACAGACATATTCTTAAATTTGCATCATCTGCTTTCAAGATAGATTCTTGATTTATATTTTTTTTCACGTCTATTTAAACACTCTACTTACCGGCGGGGGCGAGCGGGTGCGCGAGGGCGAGCCCCAGGAGGCACAGCGCCAGCGCGGCCAGGCAGGATATCCTCAGCACCATGATGGGATCAGTGTCGTGGTAAGACTGGAGAGCACCGGCACCCGCCCGCGTTTATATATTCATTGTAGTCTTCGCCAAAGATTGCCGCTCAAATTGCGCGCCCGGGGGCCCGGGGGCCCGGCGGCCGCGGCGTTTGGCTTTCCCCGCCGGCGCTCGTGGGAGGCAAAGGGGCGGGGCGAGGCGGGGCGGGGCGCGGCGGGCGATCAGCCGAGCCGACTCGCTTCTCCAGCAGCGAACATGAGGCGCGAGCCAAAGGTCGGGTCGTCGCGGGCCAGCTCAGCGTCGCGGAGAACCCCTTGCTCACACAGGACAGGGCACGGGTGGTTTTTAACTTAACACGAAACTGTCGATCGACAACTTCATGCTACTACTTAAGGGGAGGGAGAGGGGGGGGGGCGACCGGGGTTCCGTGGGGAAGGGGAGCTATATACCCTTCCCCAATTTTCCCTTAGGATGCCTAAAAATAGGCAATTTTCACCATATTTGGATAACTCCTCGGACTAAAGAAATCGCCCCAGCCATCAGATGACTGCCAGGCCTAGAGTGCGGCGCGGGGCTGTGGTCACTGGCTTTGCATTGGCTGCACCAAAAGGGAGTGTCGGCAGCCTCCACCTACGCGAGCTGCTGGCGAGGTGACAGTGGAGTGGACAGTCTTCTCACATTGCGCAACAGATGATGCGCTATGATGGTAAAATGCTCAAAAGTTAAAACTTTTAAAGCTGAAGCGGACGTCAAGTGTATATCAAGTGTCGTGTTCAGAACTAGCACTGCCCGCCTGCCCGGGGGACCCCGGCCCGGGGGTTCCCCTAGCGCTGTTCGTGTCCGCCGTGGGACCCGCCAGTCGTTACTCCATCACCACGAGCATAACTGAATTAGGACTCATCATCTTTCAGCGGTCAGCGCTCGCCACGGACGATACTTTTAGCTCAGAGTGTTTAGACAGGCGACGGTGATCTCATTTCGCCCCTGGCTGGTCTTTGCCTGGGCTCATCCGACGTAACTCGGACTCGGAGTAATTATTCGCAGTTCGTAGGGGGCAATTTTCGTCTACTATCGACTGACCATCGTGGCTGAGAAACGCAGAGTCATAAACAAAAAGCTTTTCAGATAACGCACTCGCCTGGCCGCCCCATCACTACTGACTGGAGGGTGACCTTGCCCGCCAAGCCAAGTACGTCACGAGAGCGTCCTTTGAAGAGGTCTCGAAACAAAACGCACTATATAGCAAAGTGTCTTGTCCCTTTTCCACATCAAAGGGCGGGGAGTTCTTGGGAGTAAAAGAAGGGGCACGCCGGCGTGGCAGCAGCAGCAGCAGCAGCAGCAGCAGCATAGCATGGACGAGCGCCATCCGCAGGCCGTTCACACCGGCAAAGGTTTCGGCCGCGCGAAGCACAACAAAAATAATGGTCAAATCGGGCCCACCGCGCTCGCAGCTCGCACCGCGGGGCCCCGCAAGGAGCTGGGATGAGTTGGGGGCGGGGTTTGAAGGGGAG
>NW_026267226.1:762167-763594 GCF_000697945.3 Frankliniella occidentalis
GGGGGAGAGCCTCTACCGGTCATTAGTGGCCAGCCGCGCCTTCCAGCAGCTGGAGCTGGAGCGGGCGGAAACTTCCGCGGGGCCTGGCTGGGCGGGGCCGGGCGGGGCGCGGAGGGTACTGAGGACGGCGAGGACGGGGACGGGAGCAGGGTGCCTTGACTCTGCCCGCGCGGCGTCGCTATCAGGCGCCCCGCTCATTCGGGTCAGGAGGGGAGGGGCAAGCAGCGCGCTCTCCTCTGTTGGGGCTGCAGCTGCAGCGACCCTGACCATATACTCCCATTATCCATGATTTGAAGTCAAAGTGACGTTTTTATTTGATTTTTTGTCGACCGGCGTGACCCATATGCTGTCCTATAACCTGTAACCCACACCTTCCCGGCCCCTTCACCATATTTCAATACGTATGACTCTTCCCTCTGGTACTCGAAAATAGTGCGTCCGGGTAAGGCGCTGTTGTTGGTATGTGTGGTGATGAGAGCTGGTTAAACCCCGTGCATTTTCCCGCGGAACGCGTCCACAACGTCGTGTAGCAGGGAATTCAAGGTAATTTCAAGATGCGATAAAACGCAGGGGAGGAGACATGAGACTAATTTGGAGTGGGCCACAGACAAAACTTTACCAATCCACCGGGGAAGCCCCTCCAAACTGAGTCAGCCCAAAACAAAGGCGGGCAGGGCCCGGCAGGGCCAGTCACACAGCTGTACGCGTACCGCGCAGCCCGGGTGTGCGGTGATGTGTTGACGTGCGTCACGATTGATGCCTGCATCTCCAGATTGGCATGTGAGCCTCGCGCGTCGAGGCGCGTGGCGCCGCTCTGTAGCGTAGTCAAAACAAACCCATCCGCCGAGGCGACCGCCAGCGCGCACAGTTTCCTTTGAGATGATTTCGAGGAGTACCCACTTACACTACTTGGAAGCTGCCCGTCATATGTTGTTGGTTATGCGTGATGGCAATGATGCACCGATAGAAAATGTTGTGCTGACAACGCTGAAATGAATGTGAGCGCAGCAGGGGCTGGGACATAGTAAAATAAAATATATTGCAAAAACCGTACCGGGACGAAAATAGTCGTGTGCATAAAAATAGACGCGCTCGAGAACGAGAGGAGAGGCGGACAACAACAGCGTGCCCGCTGCTCATGGCAGGTGCGAATGATTTCGATTCCCTGGACCTACGTCAGCGCAGTACGCGGAGACGAGTTGCGCGGCGCTGTTTTGACCACGTTGACGTCGGAGCTCCCATAATTGCGGCCTCTCCGTGCGAGCATGCCCTCCAACAGCCACTTCGAGCGCCCACAGCGACCCACCGCTTCGCGGGGAGCGTTGCGATCGGCGCTCTAGTGGAATTGGGAAGAGAAATAATAAAAATAATATCATCTCATGGGAGCGATGTGCCGGCCGAGCAATACGCTTGCGGAGAAGTGCACC
>NW_026267226.1:764095-767636 GCF_000697945.3 Frankliniella occidentalis
TAACTTAATTATTTTCCTAAGGTGTGCAAAAAATATAATGACTAAAGACATACTTAATAAACATAGGAAATTACATACTTCTATAATGTTGTGGTAAACGCAGTCTAAACTGTTTCTCCATATAGTCGTCAACTTCATGGCACCGGCCAAACAAAAATTCATGACAAACATATCGGCGTCTACTCAGCGACACGTAGGAGAAAACACACACAATTAAAGCTCCAGTAGTAAATCTCGAAGACGCCGGCGCACATACTACTCACGCCGGCCGACCTTCTCGCGGGCAGACATTCATTTCAATTTCATGTCCCCTTTGATCTGATACCGCCCCGCGAGTGCGTGACCGAATGGCACAAACACGGCGGCGGAGGTGAGGGGGAGGGCCGGGGTGGGTCCGGTTGGGCTGGGGGAATTATACCGCTCAATTTGTCTCTAATGCTTCCGCTGATTCAACGAGGCGGCGCGGCCGACGACGCGACGGTGCGAGAACAAGACCAATAACGAAACGAAGCGATGATCCATGTATCGGGATAACACAGAGAGGAGTAGGAAATATGTACACAGTCTAACTACAAGGAGGGGATGGTTTTCAATATCTATAGCAAAGGCGACACCTGCACTACCCAACTGCATCGGGCGGGCTTGAGCGGCTGGGACGGCTGGAGTGGCTGGAATGGCTGGTGGAGGGGCTAGAGTGGCTGGAGTGGCTGGATAGGCTGCAGTGGCTGGAGCAGCTAGGTGGCTGGAGTGGTTGGTGGGTGATGCGCGGACTGGCGCGGGGCGAGGCTGTGGTTCGGTAAGCATGTGCGGATGGGGTTGACGTTGCTTTGGGTGCAAACATGGAGTATACAACACAAGGCCTCAAGCGTGCACCTGTAAACAGTTTGTACACATATTACACACTACACACAACAAGTAATTTGCATTGAATAACTCAAAAGTGGATAGCTATACAGTGGAGTGCAAAGGTGTGGGTGCTCGTCATACGTCTCGTGTCGCAACGCTAGCTAAAAGCGTTCGGCCGAAATCGTTCAAAGCGAGGTCTGAGTCACCACCGCGCTAGCTGCGCGGCACGGGCAGGGGGGGGGGGGGCAGGTAACGTGGAGACTGGGTAGACACTGTACCTCGCGTCCGGGACACAAAACACGTACCACTCACGGCGGCCCAAATAAGTAGTTGGCTTCAAGCGGGCTAAAGTACATGTTACACATAGTATCACAGAGCCAGCGGGTAAGTCAGGTTTTCCCTACATGTCGTATGTGTAATGTACAAGAGGCAGTGAAAACAGTGAGGTCCTCACTCTAGGAGTTCGCTGTCGAACGCCAACATGTCCCTAAAATTGTTTCGGTTTGAGGTACGTTCCCAGGGTGCGCGCCGGTGAAACACTGCAGAGTCTTTATCAGCGCCGGGGCCGTGTGTCGCAATAAGGTCCGAGTCCTGTCAGTTGCGTTGCGTGGCGTTGCGCGGCGTCGCGCCTTAGCACGTTCACACCTCCGACTCGCTGCCCTGGTAGCCGCCCGGCGAGGCGGGCGGGTAGGGCGAGGGGCGCACCTTGTTGGGCACGCCGTAGCCGGAGCCGATCTCCGACACCGAGGAGGGCTCCTTCCTGAAGAGCTTGCCCGACGGGTGCGACGCGGCGGCCACGGGCCCCGGGGAGGGCGGACGCTGGCCTGCGCCGTCGGCGGGGCCAGATGGCTCGCTGGGCGAGGAGGACGGCGTCTTGGGGGCGACCTCGGGCCAGTTGTGCGCCGTGTGCAGCACGTAGCCCGGGTCGCGCGGCGAGGCGGGCGTCTGTGCCCGCGACTCCTCCCTGCTGACAGACGCCGAGCCCAGCGTCTTCCTGGGCAGGTCGCCGCTCATCCTCCAGCGGCGGGACAGCTCCTCGGGCTCGTCCGCCAGCGCGCGGCCGACGGCCGCCCCGCCGGCCCAGTCCAGGCTGCGCACCGACGCCAGTGTGGGCCTAGCGCCGCGGCTGGACAGGGGCGCCGGGGAGGCGGGCGACGGCGGAGCTTCCGAGGCGTAGTGGAAACGCGACGGCTTCTGCGACACGGGCGGCGACAGCGGTGGCTCGTAGCGTCGGTCCCGGTCGTCCTCATAGGGCCGGTCGGCCGCGCCGCCGCCGCTGGACCAGGCGCGCCTGTGCCGGTACTCGTCCATGGGCGGCGGCGCGGGAGCGACGCTGGCCGCCGACGGCAACATGCCGCCCGGCACCGAGCGCGTGGACATGCTCTGCTTGCCGTAGCGCTGGATGCGGTACATGCGCTCGATCTCGAGGAAGTCCTTCGAGTCCTCAGCTCCGCCCCGGTAGTAGTCGCGATCCCGCTCCAGGTCGTCCATGGAGGCGGCCCTGGATGGCGGCGCGCGCTCGGCCCTCTCGGCGGCCCGCTCCGACGGCAGGTCGCTGTAAAAGTAGCGCGAGGACCGACCGTTGCCACTGGCGTCCGTGAACACGGAGCCGTCCGGTGTGGTGGCGCCCGACGTGTACCGGCTGCGCCCTTCCTCGCGGTCGTAGCGATCTCGTTCGCGGTCTCGTTCGCGGTCGTACTGGCGCTCGCGTTCTCTCTCACGTTCGCGTTGACGTTCTCGCTCACGCTCTCGTTCGCGTTCTCTCTCCCTCTCTTTCTCCTTCTCCCTCTCCCTCTCTCTTTCCCGCTCCCTCTCTCTCTCCCTCTCCCTCTCGCGCTCTCGCTCGCGCTCCCTGTCGCTGGCCATCTTTTCTTTGTCCTTCTCGGCCAGCAGGAAGGACACGCTCGGGATGTGCAGCGAGTCCGAGTCGCTCTCGGGCTCCTTGTCCTGGAAGCGGAGGCCGGCGGCCTTGGCGCTGCTGGAGCTGACCTTGTGGCTCTGCAGCCCGTGCGGCTCGTCCTCGCGCTCGCCGCGGCGCCCCCAGCCGCTGCCCCGGCCCTCGCCCTCGACCCTCTTCAGCGACGACTTGAGGTGGTGGCCGCGGTCCACGCCGTTGGCCATGACGTGCTTGTCCGACTCCTTCTTGGGTGTCATGGGCGGAGCCGTGGCCGCGGCGTCCACCTCGTCCTGGGTGGGGTCCGTCGGATCCTTGCCGTCTCGAAGCACCTTCCGAAGCTGGCCGGCGACGGCCTCGTGGTTCTCGGGTCCGCGCTGCACACCGGCGGGCAGCTTGACGGTCTCGCCCGCCTCCATGGCCTTGAGGGCGGCCTTCTCGTCCATCTCGGCGGCGACCGGGCCGTGGCCGTTGGCGGCGTGGCCGTTCTGGCCGCGGCGGTCCTTGGCGGCCTGCTGCTCCTTGGCGGCGAGCGCGCTGCGCTTGCGGCGCCGCTTGCCCAGCAGCAGGTCCAGGATGAGCAGCAGCCCGCACACGAGCGACAGCACGCCCAGCACGGCCGCGTTCTTGACGAGGTGCTGCGGCACCATGTCGAGTGCCGCCAGCTCCAGCCCGCCGGCCGCCAGGAACATGAGCGCTCCCAGCCCCAGCAGGAAGTTCTCCTGCGGACACAAGAGAGCATCAGCACTGCCAGTGCGGCTAAACGTCGTGGGATTCGCGACCCCTGACTGCCGCCGCCCT